>NC_056575.1:0-2500 GCF_018340385.1 Cyprinus carpio
GCTCAATTTTATATTACACTCATATTTCCTAAAAGGAAAGAAAGCATTGTGCTTTCTCAAAAACGCCATCCAGAAAGAAGCACGCAAGCCAAGAAGCTTCAAGCAGAGAAGGCTATTTTGTCTCGAGGTGGAAAATCCTTTAGTTTTATTTGCTGGATGATCAACTGGGACGAAACAATCCCTCACAACGTTTCAAGGAGGATGCTTCTGTGGCTCAGCGGTCTGAGAGTTGATCTTCATCTTTATAGCAATCACATGATCATGGATGGCACACAGAGGTCACATGATTCCGTTTATTCTGCACACGCTTTACATTTACAGACTGAATGCGTGACATTTGTGTTTAAACAGAAACCTTGAACCCAGAGACTGATTTGGCCAAACATCACTCACGTTACTGGAATACAGAGAAGAAAAAAATAATCAACGCTTGCAACAAGTCATATTTCTGAAGGTTTAATGGCATCATCAATATCATCTGGAGACTGCAGGAGGATTTTGGCCCAAAATCTGTCTTATGTCCTCACGAAACTCAAATAATTCACGTCAGATCTACAGAAACTGACATTTCATTTCTATTCGGTTTCTAAACCTTCTAGTTTGGCGGTACAATTCAGTACGAAACAATCATGTACAATTGGTTCATTAATTTGCTAGTAAAAAAAACCCCATAATTCTCCAGGTACATTCAAAGCAGCTGATAAATAATTCAAGACGTCATTATTCAGAAGTGTGTGTGAGAAACAACAGTTAATCAAATCAATATCAGCTCCGAGATCCAGCCAGTCGTGTGGGAATATAACAAGTTTTGTGTCTTTGATTGCAGATATATGTGAAGTTTCCAGGATGTTGGACTATGAAGGCAGAACTCGATGGCACTAGACTACATACAGCTCTGAGGTTCTCACAGGAACCTGCGGAGAACGCCGCAGCAACGTTCGCATGTCTGCAAGAAGCCAACTCCCTCTCGCGTCTCGTCACACGCGTTCGTCTGCGTCCGATCCGGTTCCGTTATCGGACGGGTCCAAGAGTTCCTGACGACGGCGCATTATGGCTGCAAACTGAGCGCGCTCCACGGCGTCCTGTAAAAGGTCAGAGGTCACAGAGGTGAGAGATGGGTCAGTGGCTGCTCCCCTCGTCGAAGGACTCCACGCCGGAATCACTCGCCGCCGCCGCCAGCTTCTCCTGCCGCCTCCTCATGATCTCCTGCAGCTCCGAGCCGGAGCTCCTCTACAGACACACAGACAGAGCGCAGTGAGACACTCGGAAACACCTCGCCAGGGCTGGGGATTCAGACTGATTTCACGATTTGATTCGATTTCGATTCACAAGCATGCAATTCGATTCTTTTTTGAGCTATATATTGATTCCTTTGAATATATAGGCATTTAGATACAGTACGTCACTTTATTTTTCCAAGGAAAAAAAATCAAATAATGCTGCAAAAACTGTTGGCACATAACCATGTTTAAGTGATTTGTAAACAAATATTTAAATTGCACACAAGGCATTTTTTTTATTATTATTATATATATATATATTTTTTTTACATTTTATTGATAGAGTATATTTTTTACTATTTTTTACAGATTTTTACTATTATTTAAGCAATTAACTATCGTCTTCTCATTACCAATTGTTTTTCTCTTACTGATCATATTTCAAACCTGTTGAATTTACATTTTTACATAAATTTGACTCATATGCACCCTTACGAATATTAACCATGTGTAGTATCAGATTACTTTTGTATAACCACAAATTTACTACAAGTACCATGGTTAAACTATGATTAGTGCAGCAAAACCATGATTAATTTGTGGTTACTATGGTATAACTCAGGAATGCACAATATTTTTTTTTTGCCGATATGCCGATAATTTTCATCACATTTTGGCCGATAACCGATACCGATATATAATTATTTTTAATTTTGGTAAGTTTTTAACAAGAACTTATTTGTCAGAATTATATAAACAACAATAAAGTTATTTTATAATGACAGTACACTGAAGATTTGAAAATAACTATAAATAAACTATATATTAATCACTGCATTTTTTTTTTCAGAAAGATGCAACCATAACATTTTATTTTATGATTCAACATTTGTAAATGGTCTAAAGTAAAAGAGCTGTTAAAATTTTGAAAATCTTTTAGAGTTCATAGTTTGTTTAATACAAATATAACACATTGCACATTAATGAATAAATCAGTATATACAAAATTATTTAAGTGTCACGTTTATGATTTTTGTTGTTGTTCATGTAAGCTATAACTTCTGACCTTTAAATCAAAACATACTCATGATTTAATGGCATCAATTTTTTATTTAATCAGAAAACACAGTCTAAATATTATTTGTGCATTTTGCTTTCATTTTATTAGAAGTAGGCCAAGCGCCCCCCTCGACGATGCCGATATTTACATTTAAAGCCATTATCGGCCGATTATGATATTGATCCGATAATATCGTGCATCCCTACTATAACTACAATAA
>NC_056575.1:10000-25000 GCF_018340385.1 Cyprinus carpio
TAAACTTTATTCCTTAAGTAATTTTGCTTCTCAAGTAAAGTATCTTGGTTTAACAATGTTGGCATATTTGTACTGCAAAACAAGACAGAAATACTGAGCAAGAACATGATTTTTTGCAGTGCAATCTCTTAAACACAAGCTCACTCTCTCTAAATGTTGAATCTACTGATGAATGTCATTATTGACCGACTGCCGCCGCCGTGGAGGAGCGTCTCAGAGCTCGAGAACGAGACGGGAAGAGAGCCTTTACTCTGTCTGAAGACGTTTTAACAGAATGAGAGTTCAGGTAAGAGCTGAGAGTTTAGTGGAGTTCGAGAAGCAGAATGAACCCAGAACAGACCCAGAAGCGGAGTGCGCAGTGAGCCGGTTCTCCAGGGCGCGCGGTGCGGTCGCTTGTTCCCAGGTGGGTTTTACCTATCTACATGACGGCTGACCGCGTGTTTAAAAGCAGCCACGGCCATGTCTTGCTCCAGCAGGTGCAAACGCTTGTAAGAAGTGTTACTGTAGCCGTACCCGTCTGCGCCGGGGAAGTCCTGGACCAGCAGCTGCTGTCGGGAGAGAATAAAAATGCTTTCACTTCATCAAATACTTCACAGCATCACATCATACGTGTTAAAGGTGAAAGTGCTTCTCACGTCCACAGGTCTCTGAACCTCGTTCTGCGCCGCGCCGAGCCTCTCTGCCAGCTGAGCCACGTCCTGCTCACGAGACACCAGCACCGGCGGCTCCCAGCCGTCTCGGAAACACAGCGTGTGCGGCGGAAACGGGTGATCCTTCGGCCACTCCAACCTCCACACAAGACAAATATATCTCTAAAGTGCTTTTCACAATACACATGCTTTTTTTTTGTTCTGTTAACAGATTCAAATATTATTTGGTTTTGTTCTGTTAAAATATTTAAATATCAGTTAGTTTTGTTCTGCTAAAATGTTTTAATATCGGTTGGTTTTGTTCTGTTAAAATATTTAAATACCTGTTAGTTTTGTTCTGCTAAAATTTTTTAATATCGGTTGGTTTCGTTCTGTTAAATTTTTTAAATATCAGTTCATTTTGTTCTGCTAAAATATTTTAATATCGGTTGGTTTCGTTCTGTTAAAATATTTAAATATCAGTTAGTTTTCTGCTTAAATTTTTTAATATCGGTTGGTTTCTTTCTGTTAAAATATTTAAATATCGGTTGGTTTTGTTCTGCTAAAATGTTTTAATATCGGTTGGTTTCGTTCTGTTAAAATATTTAAATATCAGTTCGTTTTCTGCTTAAATGTTTTAATATCGGTTGGTTTTTGTTCTGTTAAAATATTTAAATATCAGTTCGTTTTCTGCTTAAATGTTTTAATATCGGTTGGTTTTGTTCTGTTAAAAGATTTAAATATCTGTTAGTTTTGTTCTGATAAAAATGTTTTAATATTGGTTGGTTTTGTTCTGTTAAAATATTTAAATATCAGTTAGTTTTGTTCTGCTAAAATGTTTTAATATCGGTTGGTTTCGTTCTGTTAAAATATTTAAATATCAGTTAGTTTTCTGCTTAAATGTTTTAATATCGGTTGGTTTTGTTCTGTTAAAATATTTAAATATCAGTTAGTTTTGTTCTGCTAAAATGTTTTAATATCGGTTAGTTTTGTTCTGTTAAAATATTTAAATATCAGTTATATTTGTTCTGCTAAAATGTTTTAATATCGGACGGTTTTGTTCTGTTAAGAGATTTAAATATCGGTTGGTTTTGTTCTATTTAGAGATCTAATTATCGGTCAGTTTTGTACTAATAACACATTTAAATGTTGGTTGGTTTTTGTTCTGTTAAGAGATTAAAATATCAGTCATATTTGTTCTATTAATACATTAAAATAGTCATTTTCATTCTGTTTAGAGATTTAAATATAAGCTGGTTTTGTTGTTAAAATATTTAGATATCAGTTAATTTTGTTTGGTTAAAATGTTTAAATATCAAACAGTTTTGTTTTGTTAAAATATTTAAACAGTTTTGTTCTGCTAAAATGTTTTAATATCAGACGGTTTTGTTCTGTTAAGAGATTTAATTATCGGTCATATTTGTTCTAATATGACATTTAAATATTGGTTGGTTTTGTTCTGTTAAGAGATTAAAATATCGGTTGTGTTTGTTCTAAAAAATGTAAACATCAGTCGGTTTTGTTAAATTAAGAGATTTAAATGTTGTTTGATTTAATTTAATTTAAAAGATTTAAATATCAGTTCATTTTTTTCCCTTAAGAGATTTAAATACAAGTTGGTTTTGTTCTGATAAAATATTTAAATATCAGTTTTGTTTTGCTAAAATGTTTTAATATTGGACGTTTTTGTTCAGTTAAGAGACTTAAATATCGGTCAGTTTTGTTCTATTAAGAGAGACGTTCCAGTACCTGCATTTGGTCCATCCGTCTCCCAGCGTGACCCACAGGTGTCTCTCCTCTGCCGAACCCGCCGCGTGCAGGAAGTCGATGGCTTCTCTGGTGAGGAGAGGAACGATCACGCTTTTAGCCAGATCCACTCCTCCAGACGTCTGGATCACCTGAGACACACACACACACACACACACAGACACGTCAGTCCGACAGAACGGCTGTTCCACACACACACACACACACACACAATCAGAAGACGCACCAGTCTGAGAGGATTGAACAGGAAGTGGACCAGATCCACAGCGCTGGGGTTCTGAATGTGGTTCTTCAACTTCCCCTGGAACGACAAACAACAATCACATCACAGATGATCTAAATGAGATTTTTTCTGTTTTTGGGATGGGGACCTGGCTATCATCACTCACCAGCAGGTTGAAGGCGTGTTTAAACTTCTGGAAACAGTCGATAAACTCGTCCTGAGACGGAGGTTTAGCTCTCAGCGTCAAAACTCCCTCTGATCGGAGACACACAGCAAACACACTCATGACACACTGATGATGAGGAGGATGATGTGGATGTGTGATGTGAGGAGACGCTCACCTCCGGGTCCTCTCTTTTTGCTCTTCTTGGTTTTCTTGCGTTTGGAGAGCTCATTAAAGGCCTCGGCGGCTTTCTGCAGTTTGGTGACGAAGTGTTCGATGTCGTCCAGAATGTGATTGAGGATTTGCTGTAACACACGTCAGTATTTTACCATCTGCTGCTGACACACACACACACACACACACACACGTGACTCTCGCACAACCATCAATCTGACTGAAAGTCTTCAGGATGACTTTTATCCACTGCAAAATATTATTATATTATAAAATTGCATTATAAACTGCAATTTGTTTCCGCAGTTCAAACTGTATTTTTAATTAAATCATGCACATACAGTTTCATGACCGCTAAAAACTATTTTTGGCCATGCATACTGTACAATCAATCAATTATATCTCAATATTTTCAAAGAATCTGCTGATGACTAAAATTAGATGATATTTTGCAGAGTGTTTTAGGCCTGTTGGGAACAGCTGACTCGTGAAGACATTCATATTATTCATATTCTCTGTGGTGGTCAGTTCACAGCAGTGACAGAAATTAACTTTTTTATTAAAGAGCAATATTTGTCACCTTAAAATGATTTCCAGGGGCATTTTTACCTATATAGAGACTTATATCAATGCTTACAGATGCATGCATCCCCTTTTATGTCAAATTCTAACCTTCAAAATAATTTTAATTAGAACTTACCAATCAAATGAAATAATTTTCAACAAAACACCTTAACATTGCAGAGGTGACAGAAGTGGCATTAACATATTCACAATGCATTTACAATTGCATAAATTATGCAATGTTTTTTAATCCAATATTTAAATAAGAAATTATTTATAATTTGAACTTTTTAATTAAAAGGTACTTTAAATATCAAACAAATCTTAATGAGTGAGCTGAGTGAGTCATTCATTCAAACGATTCGTTCAAACTACAAAAGGAATGAAGCAACTAAATGAGTCACTGAATCATTTATTCAACTGAAGATTCATTCAGTAACGAATCACTGCTGTGTGTTGCTCAGAGACTCGGTTCTGCTGGGGTTTCATTCTGAAATTTTCACTGGCGAAATAAAGCAAAAACAAACAATTCTGACAGTGTTGTGTCTAAAATCTAACCCACGATGTTAACATTGTTTATTTAACTTTTGTATAAAATAAATATCACAGTTGCAATCTTGCTGATATTTGGGAAAAAACGGCACTCTTGCTCATGTGATATTTTGATAAAACTACATCATACTATATAAATAAGACAAAAACTCATCAGGCGTAAAAATGCCAGTGTATCGTAAATTTTGGCAAATCCCCGAGGAATAGTAAAAACTATATAATGCTTAGTAGTTTTATGTTGGTAAAGTATTTAGATATGTCTAAAAAAAAAAAAAAAGTAAAAATATGACTTTTTATGACCTTAAATTTTAAAGATCAAATATAATACTTCTTAAGACTTTTTAAGGAGCAGGAACAGTGTGTAAACACTCACCACATCTCTGTCCACTTGCGCTGCGCTCATCTCAGGAGAGCCATCCAGCTCTGTGTAATGTCTCTGTGGATCATCTGAGGACAAACACACACACATTGAGACTCTCAAACAGGAAGTCGAGCGTTAGGGACAGACACGCTTCCACTCACGTTCCTGCTGCTCATTGGTCCACGCAGACCAACTGGCCACCCGGCTCTTGGCGTCCGCTTGATTGACAGCTTCTGGAGGCTTGGGGGCGGGGCCTCCTGGGGGCGGAGGGATGGTCCCGTCGCTCTTCAGGATCATTCTGACGGGCACAGAGAAACGGATGCTGGGTAACCGTGGCAACAGGCATCTTCGTAAGCGACAAGCGCTGGACTTACTTCAGCACCTCCGGACGCTTCTTGACCTTCCCGCCCTTGTGGTCGCTGACGGCGCTCTCGATGTCCACGTGGATCAAATTGGCCTGAGGAAGTCAAAGCACACGGTCAGCACTGTGCGAACACGTGAACGCGCCGAACGCTGCGGTGATGCCCCACCTTGATGTCGTCGCACTGGAACAGGTGCAGGTCCGGTTTGCCCTGGCTGGACTCCTTACACACCAGCGCCAGGATGGAGTCGTAGCTGCAGGCGCTCATCACGGCCTGACAGTGCTGGATCGAGCCCAGAGGAAAGTTCTCCAGCTCGTTCTGAAACACACACACACACGTGATCAGGTCACACGCGTCTCATCGGGGGTCTGACAGCGGATCGGGGGGCTCGTACCTTGCTGTCGTGGTCGATGAGGCTGACGGCTTTCCCGTCCACCTGCAGGATCATGTCCTGCGTCCACACCTTCCCTTTAGCGTCCAGCAGACGCAGCTTCCTGATGCCGTCCTCGATGGTCAGCATCGCCTCCTTGCGGTCCATCACAAACGTGGTCAGATGCTGCAGGAGACAAAAGTCAAGTCACCTTTATTTCTATAGCACTTTATTGATTCAAAGCAGACAGAAAAGCACACAGAGCTTCTCAAATTTCCTTTCTTCACTTTAAAATTATAAAAATAAAAAAATCAATATTCACTTTACAGGTAAAACTAAATGTGTTTCACAACTGATGAATTTTTGCAACGTTATCACTGTTATTTTCCTGTTTATTACGACGAAGCTGCAAGAAAAAAATTAAATGATTTTCCTGTTTATTACGACGAAGCTGCTTTGTTATCACTGTTATTTTCCTGTTTATTACGACGAAGCTGCTTTGTATTGTATGAAGCGCTATAGAAATATAAGTGATTTTACTTTATGTCATGACGGGGTTATTATACTAAAATAAAACAAAAATTAAAAAAAAACTAATAAAAATAAATTCAAATCCAAAAAAAAAAACTTGATGCACTAAAATAATTAAAACTTAACCCAGATTCTCATTTTTTTTTTTTTTTTTTTTTACATTTAGTTAAACAAAGTCTACACTTGATGCACTAAAATAATTAAAACTTAAACTGATTAATAAAAACTATAGCCATATATAAAAATAACAGAAACTACTAAAAATGCTACTTAAAATTGCTAAAACTTTAGCTAAAAAAAAAAACATTCTAAATATTAATAAAAACTATAATAGCATCGCGATGAAGCTAAAATAACATGCTTCAGGACACAGAATTTACATTGCAGCCAAATTCATATTTATACCAATTCATTCATATTTAAAGGGACAGTGCACGCAGGAATGATCGTTCTGTCATCACTGACTCCTCTAAGACTTTCTTTCTTCTCTAAAATAAGATATTTTGAAGAACCTTTGCAGAACCCCACTGACTTTCAGTGCATGGATAACATTTTCAAAATATCTTCTATGATGTGATGGAGAGCAAATAATGCCTTGTATTGATCCTTTTAATGTCATCTGTGTTGTAATTTTCCTGGTTTCTGAGGATGAGTTCACGTGTTGATGCGTGTCTCACCTCCACGTGGTACTGTGACGTCTCCGTCAGGCTGTTGATGCTGTTTTTGGTGTAGTTCTTCCTTTGCTCTGAGGAAAGAGCAGATCTCGTTATGTAATCGCCGTCAGAAGCACACAAGCGCGTCCAGACGGAATCTGCAGTTATTCACGTCTTCTGCTCTTATTCTGTGATTCTGATCGGGAGCAGATTCAGTGTGGACGCGTAAGACTGAACACATCAGATCACACGCGTGTGAGGAGTCCATGACGCAGGAGCAGATTCAGCTGGGAAACTAGCAGGAGAGGAGAAGACTGGACACACACACACACACACACACACACACAGACACACACACACGCACACACACACAAACACACACACACACACACACACACACACACACACTCCATCAGCTTCTACCTTTCTTTTTGTGTTTGGTGGAGGTGTGAAGGAAATACATTCCTTCTGTTCCTGAGAGCAAACACACACACACACACACACACACACACACACACACACACACACACACACACACACACATACACACACACACACACAGAGTGAGTCTCTCTTTGTGAATTAAAATTAAAATGCCATTCAAAAATTTGGGATCAGTAAGATTTTTTATATTTTTTTAAGAAGTTTCTTATGCTCATCAAGGCTGCATCTATTTGATCAAAAATACAGAAATAAACTTAATATTGTGAAATATTATTGCAATTTAAAATAACAATTTTCTATTTTAATATAATTTAAAATGTAATTTATTTCTGTGATGCAAAGCTGTATTTTCAGCATCATTACTCCAGTATAAAGTGTCACATGATCTTCAGAAATTATTCTAATATGCAGATTTATTATTAATATTGCAAACCGTTTTTGCTGCTTACTGTTTTTTCTTTGATGAATAAAAAGTAAAAAAAAACAGCATTTATTTAAAATCAAAACCTTTTGTAACAATATACGTCTTTACTGTCACTTATTATCATCTTTTTAACATCTTTGCTGATTAAAAGTATTAATTTCTTTCAGAAATAAATAAATAAATAAATTTACTGACCGCAAACTTTTGAACGGTGGTGTATATTATTAGAAAATATTTTTATTTTAAGTAAATGCTGTTCTTTTGTTTACTTTTTAATCATCAAAGAATCTTGAAAAAGAGTCACAGGTTCCAAAACATAATATTTCTGAAGGATCATGTGACACTGAAGACTGCTGAAATTCAGCTTTGCATCACAGGAATAAATTATATTTTACAATATATTCAGAAAAAAAAAAACAACACAATAATGCTGTTTTTACTGCATTTTTGACCAAATAAATGCAGCCTTAAAGAGCAGAAGAAACATCTCTAAAAAATATTAAAACTCTTACTGATCCCTTTTTAATGACAATAAAAGGCTTTAAACCACATTTAAATACAATAAAAGGCATTTTCCTCCCATTTTGATTATTGCAATGCGAAAACACAATAAAATATTACTTAAACATCAAATAAATAATTTTAACTAAAATGTATTATACATCACGATAATATCTGTCGGCTTTACTTAAATTCTTCACATTACAGTATTTCTTAAATTGAGAATAACTGATTTGAACTGAATTGATCCGAAAAATGACTCTGTTGTCTTATGTTGAGCTAACTGATGAATTCTACAACATGAACACTGAAATGACTTGAATAAAAATGTATTATTATTATTATTATTGTGGTGAAATATGAGTCAGACGTGTTCTCGTGCGATTCTCCCGAACACAGTAGAACTATGAATCCCTTCTGGGAACCAGACGAGAGAGCAAACGCTCAACGTCTTCATCATGTTCTTTACGTCACACACTGGATAACACAATCCCATAATCCCTCCCGGAGCGCGTTGTCATGGTGACACAGAAGGGTTCAGGGGTTCAGGGGTGCTGCAGTTCCCTCAGCAGACAGCAGGGGGACACACGTACCGTACAGAGCTTTTCCACCCGACTTTTTGGCAGAAACATCTGGAGACAGTGATCTGTGACCGCTGAGAGAGAGAGAGAGAGAGAGAGAGAGTTAGTACACTAGCGCTCATCCATACTCACACTTTCTCTGCTGTTCTTCTAGGACTGAAGTGAATTAATAATCACTGTGACCGTGTTCTGTCCTCAGTCACTCACGGCCTGTGTGTGTGTGTGTGTGTTATAGTGTGTGTGTGTGTGTGTGTGTGTGCGAGCGGACACTCGATCTGTTTCATTGTGTAAGTCACACTAATCGTGCGACAGATCAATAATGAATGTGTTCTATAGATCAGGAGCAGAGGAAACATCAATCCCAGTTACACACAACATAAAAAAAAACTAGAATTAAGAAAGTGACAAAAGTGAGAGTCCTGGTCAGTGACCACTGCAAATGTGACATTGATTTGATACAACAGTTCAAAAAACTAGAATTAATAATGTGTTACATTTTAAACACAGGATTGTCAGTTTTTGCTAAATTTATTGCAAACAGATCCAATCAAAGCCGCAGCAGAACCGTCGTGCATCTCTGATCGATTCGATGCTGAATGAATCGACAGGTTTGAATGAATCGAGTGAGTCAGTGATTCAGTGACTCATTCATAAAGTCAGTCACTGAATGAATCAGCCGTTTGAACAAATCGGTTGAATGAATGATTCGCCGTCACCTACTGACTCTTTCACTTTCATATTTACAGTATCTTTTCATTAAAATAAAAAAAATCATATTTTAGTATTTATTTTGTTTAAATGTCATTAATTACTTATGCAATGCTGAAAAATTATTTACTTCTAAAGATTGTAAATTTACTTACAATCATGACTGTAAATGATCTTTTTGGGGGTTAATTTATTTTAATAAATTGATGTGATGGATTGACTTACTTCATCTGCGAGGACTGCGCTGTGACTCCGCTGTATCCGTTCATGTCTGGACTTTGCATTGCGCTCACAGATCCTTCACTGCAACACAATAACAGCAGCATCAGACACACACACACACACACACACACACACATACATCACAAACCTTGAGAGGCAGCTGTCAATCACACAGAGACACAGCTGCTGCTGAGGAAGGTGCTGATGATGCCATCCGTATCACCTTCATCATCATCATCCTCATCATCAAAGCTGTCTCACTGCTCAGACAGAACTCATATTCACTTATGTCACTAAATCCTCTCCCGTGGCCTTATGATAATAATTATATTACTATAATTAATAATCTTATGAACTTATGTGATTTCTTTTGACAAAATATTTCATGCAATATAATCATATGTGGGTAACAGAGAAATTATAGCTACACTTTATTTTTTATTTTTTACTTCTGACTGCGATCCAATGTAGCTTTTGTGTCAAATGATGAGCATAAATATATTGCAAGTAACATTTTAAGGTTTGAAGAACTTCGTGTGTTCTAGAACTTTTGACGGAAGAGTAATGTAACTAAGAGTAGAGTAACTCAATCACTGGTGCCGACCTATGAGAGTGAAAAGTAATAAGTAAAGTAACAATATTACTTTTGAAAGGAGTAACTAGTAACGAGTAATAAATTACATTTTTGGAGTAACAAGTCCAGCACTGCTTATGGGAGAGTGAAGTTTACTCTTATGCACACTTCATAATCGCAAGTATTAGTTCATCCGGGTACTTTTTCTGAGTACTGTGAATTCTGACATACTTCTTTTGTCACATACTGTTTTTCTCCTACTATCAATGCTTTACAAAACTAACTTAAAAACTAACACATAACAACACTAGCCTATAAGGAAAACGCTTAACGTCCCACATGAAAAAATACTAAAGTAGTTTATAGTAAATATAGTGTTTTTGCATGTTTATAAGTAAAATTAGTGTTTTTGAACCATACTAGAGTAAAGTGCTTGTAATATGGTTTTTTTTTTTTTTTTGGATTCACGTTTGCTGTGGTAATCTAACAACTATTACTACTTACTTATTAGGGTATATTATACCACAATAAACTACAGTTACTGTAGTAAAAACTAAAGTTTTTGAAAACCCAATACTATAGTATAGTTTATCTTCTCCTTTAGTTTTGTGGTAATTCTAAAGGGTTACTTGCTGGATAGCAATATAATTCAACTATTTATACTATAGTATTTAATTATAACTAACAAATCACAATATATCATACTACAGTATAATACTACAGGTACGAGCAGTATAATAACTCAAAATACCTACACGAGTATTTATACAGTTTCAAGCCCACTATAGTTAATACTACAGTATATAAAAAAATACTACAGTTATATACAGTAAAGCTATAATACACTCAAAAAAAACAACCCCACTATAGTTAATACTACAGTATGTTGTAAAAGTGTTGTAATATATACAGTATAATACACTAAAAAACTAATACATAAATTATAATAAATCAAAAAATACTACAGCACTACAGTATTTATTACAGTTTATCAGCTCACTATAGTTAATACTACAGTATAATACTACAGTATACAGTATAATACACTCAAAAACACTACAGTATTTATTACAGTTTATCAGCCCTAAAAAACAATACAGTATTTATTATAAATTAAAGTATGTTTCATGTGGGGTGGCGTAATGCATTAAAACGTGTTTTAAAAAGACTATTATAAATTAAAGTATGTTTCATGTGGGGTGGCGTAATGCATTAAAACGTGTTTTAAAAAAAACACAAAAAACATTAAAAATTATTAATTAAGCAGGAAAATGCGTTTGTATTCTGGGCTCATATCTGTGAATAGAATGCTTTATTAATAATGTGTTTACAGAGCTTGGTGACCCATAAGAAAAAAACACCGTTTTAATGCATTAAGACACGTTAAGCGTTTTAGAATGTCCCAATGATTCATTCGTGATTTCGACTGATCCAGAAGATTAAACTTGCAGCAGCTAACATCTCGTGATGCAGTAAAACAAGACAAAACAACCCAACATTATAATCAAGGTTAAAACTGCACAGCAAAGCAGTACAGCCCCGCCCCATTTTAGCTTTTTAAACAACATACAACACATTTCCTATCATGTATGCCTATGAAAGGCGATCGAACCAATCAGAGTAGGTATGCAAATGCAGCCCCGCCCCATACCTGCTCTGATTGGCTCGATCTGCAGGCTGCAGCTGGGAATACTTGCATCATTCAATGAAGGGTCATGACAAGCAGCAGCTTCTAATTCATCGTTAACATTGAAGTACACAGAGATAAAACAACGCAAGTATCGATAACAGTATCGTCTGTCCTGAAGCTTATCGGTACTCCGGTATTGACCCAATTACTGTACGTACCGGTCCAAAAACATCTCGGTACCCATCCCTAACTGCGTTTGAGCTCAAACCCTGAGATGATGAATGATCTGACAGTCAGATGCCACACACACATCTATAATTAGCCCGGCGTGGGCCGTTAGCAGGTTAATCTGACCGATTGAGTAACGAGTACGACTGACACAGACTTAAACCGTCCAAGACCATGAGCAATCATTGAGCCGAATGTAAACAGAGAGTTTATTCTGACAGATGAATACCTGAAACTGATGCGCTCATGTGCTGATAACTGAACACACACACACACACAAACGTGTCCTACAGACAGAAACACACCGGTAGAAGCACCGTATGAATGATTGATCAGCTCACAGGACAGTTTGTGTGCCTTGTACAGCATTACACACACTACCGGCCAAAATACTGGAATCATTACGCTAGAACAGTAAAGAACAACAACAAGAACATTTCTTACTGTCATCAAAGATTTTACTGTAGTTTTATTCATCAAGGACGCATTAAATTGATCAAAAGTGACGCCTATGGCATTTATAATGTTAAAATGAATGCTGTTCTTTTCTTGAAAAAGAACATGTATGACGGTTTCCACAAAAATGTGATTTCTGAAGATCATGTGACACTGAAGACTGCAGTAATGATGCTGAAAATTCAGCTGCGCATCACAGAAATAAATTACAGTTTAACAGATACTCACATAGAAAACTGTTATTTTAAATTGTAATAATATTTCACAATTTTTACAGCGTTTTTGATTCAAATGAATGCACCCTTAGTGAGCAGAATACCCATAAAACAAAACAATTAAAAAAACAAAACTAAATAAAAACAACAAAAACAAAATAAATCAGAATCGTGAATCATCCGATGAAGCTTTGAACCCTGTGTTCCTGAGTGACTCTCAGTGAGATTCACATTCACTGCGTGATGAAGAACGTCAAACATGAATCACTTCTGTTTGACAAGTGAGCATCAAACACAGCGGCCTTCGAACACGCTTCTCTTCATGCATCAGCATTACGTCTGAAACAGACACATCAAACCCAGCGATCCATCCAAAACAAACACACCGAGGAATCACGGCACACCTGTGTGAAGATGAATCACGCAGCTAACAGAACAAACGCTCTCTTCAGTCATACCTGTTCACAGCCTCGGCGTACAGACGGCGTGACGCGTGAGAACCGCGACAATGTGCCACTTCTCCTCACTGCAGAATCTTTAAGAGGATTTGTAAGGAGCTTTACAAACTCACACAGGTCTGTGATTATCCACTCCAGCGCAAAGGACGCTGGGACACACAGATTCTGGAAAACTTCTTCAGTTCTGTTCTTCTGAAGATCTTTACCTGATCATAAAATGAATCTGTTGGACTGTCAGTCAGTTAGATGTGAATCTCGACCGCTGGTTAATAAAAAAGGATCAACCTTCTTCTGTTCAGGTCCATTTGTTAGAAATGTTCTAAATCAGGCTTTGTTAGTGTTTTACATCACAAACGGACTGTTTTACCTTCATACAAGGGGTTTTATATTTTGATCTTAACAACAACAACAGGTTTATTCATTTATATAATTTTATTTTTTTAAATATATATATTTTTTATATTATTTTATTTTTATATGATTTATTTATTTTATATTATTTATTTATTTATATTATTTATTTTATTTTTTTATTATATATTTAAATATATTTTATTATTTTTATATTATTTAATTTTTCATATGATTTATTTTATATTATTTATTTATTTATATTATTTATTTAATTTTTTATTATATATTTAAATAGATTTTTTATTATTTTTATATTATTTAATTTTTCATATGATTTATTTTTACTATATTTATTTATTTATATTATTTATTTAATTTTTTATTATATTTTTAAATATATTTTATTATTTTTTTTATATATTTTTTTTTTTTTCTATGATTTATTTATTTTATTTCTTTATTTTATTTTCTTTCTTTATTTTATTTATTTTTTTTTGTTTTATTTAATATAATATATACTCAATTTATTCATTTTATATATATATTCTATATCTCTCATATTATCTATATATATATAGTCTATAATTATATTATTATTATATAGTTATTAGCATAACCATAATGAAGCACAATATCTCCACTGTGCTTGTGAGTTTTTGTGTCAGCTGTGAATCCATATGCTGCACACTATTCCTCTTTAATCTCATTATCACTTCTGTTTACGTCTCAAGGCCCGTATTTACCCAGAATCCTCAGCGCTCGCTGACATCACAGGGCCGTCCTGATCCTATTAAACACAGCTATATTAAGATCTTTATGAGCACTGTAAATTCAGCACGGGCAACATATAAAAAAATAAGCAAATTAACCCTGTCCTTCAGCAATATGAGTTCAAAGGTGACCGAAAACCTATTAAAACACACCATTGGTCTTCATATGGGGGTCAAACTGAGACACATCCACAACACGTCACAGGTCACTCTCCAACAAAAAACAGGAAAAAGACATCATATTCTGTATTTCATGAGAACTAATCTGGTAGCGGTGATTCTGTACAGTGTCACTCATAAATACAGTGAACCGTTTCGTTTTAGTGTTTTTGAATGAATCGACTGAATTAATTATTCAGTGACTCTCTCATAAAGCATTTTTGAAGGAATCAGTTGCATGAATGATTTAAATGACTCACAGTTCCTGAACAAATCATTCAATGAAATGGTTGAATAATCAAACCAATGACTTCAAATTTATAAGTGAATCAGTGTGCTTGGATGAATCTGTTAAATTGATGAACTGAAGACTCACTCGTAAAGATTCATTCCTCAATCCATCAGTTTATTTAAACAAATCAGTTGAATGAATGATTCAAATGACTCACTCACAGAGACTTGATTTGTTCCTAAATGAAACAGTGTTTTTTTTAATTAACTGTTGAATTAATGAATGAACGACTCACTCATAAAGTCAGTAAATTGTTTCGCTTCAGTGTTTTTGAATGAATCGACTGAATTAATTATTTAATGACTCTCTCATAAAGCATTTTTGAAGGAATCGGTTGTATGAATGATTCAAATGACTCACTCGTAAAGACTAGTTCCTGAACAAATCAGTGTTTTTTGAATAAAACGGTTGAATGAACAAACCAATGACTTCAAATTTCTGAGTAAATCAGTGTGCTTGGGCGAATCTGTTAAATTAATGAAGTCATTTATTTCATCCCTTAAAGCAATCGATTAAAAGAATAATTCAATGACTCGCTCATAAAGCATTTTTAAAGGAATCAGTTGCAGGGATGATTCAAATGACTCACTCATGACAAAAGCACAGAATCACTGCTGGAGGGTTGTTCCTCACTG
>NC_056575.1:32500-205000 GCF_018340385.1 Cyprinus carpio
TTCATCAAAGAATCCTGAAAAAAAAGTATCACAGTTTCCAAAAAAATATGAAGCAGCACAACAGTTTCAACACTGATAATAAATCAGCATATTATTATGATTTCTGAAGATCATGTGACACTGAAGACTGGACTAATGATGATGGAAATACAGCTGTGCATCACAGAAATAAATTACACTTTAATGCATATTATAATAGAACAACGTTATTTTACATCATAATAATATTTCACAATATTACATTTTTCCTGTATTTTTGATCGAATAAATGCAGCCTTGATGAGCAGAAGAAACTCCTGTAAAAAAACATTCTGATCCCAAACTTTTGACCGGTAGTGTGTGTGTGTGTGTGTGTGTGTGTGTGTGTGTGTGTGTGTGTGTGTGTGTGTGTATTCAGCTTTGGGGGTAACACATTCCATGTAACGTAAGTTATGTAATCAGTTAAACAGATTCAGTATTCCTCAAAATCATTAAAAAACACTGCAATGCAAACTCAGATTATTGAGCAAACCCGCAGTAATTAATTGTTAAAAAACACAAATAGCCAATGTATTAAATCCCATTTTATCAACCAATATCTTCGCTGCTGACCTTCAATGATTAAATTTAACCAGAAAAAATGACTTTAAATAAACATAACATTTGGGTTTCTTTTTTTAATTTTTTTTTTTTGCTGAAGAGTGTTGAGCTTTCCGCCTGCATTCTATTCTTCATGTAATCCGGAAAGGTTTGTTTGAGATGCACTCTCTACTGTACATTTCCTTCAGCCCGAGGCATATTCATTTCACTTTTGTTATTAAAGGGCTTTAACATTTGCCGAAAATATACTTTTTCATATAGAAAACAAACATGCAATCCCAGCCCAGATTTAAAAAGTAACGTAACGCATTACTTTCCATAAAAGTAACTATGTAACATAATTAGTTACTTTTTTAGGGAGTAACGCAATATTGTAACACACTACTTTAAAAAGTAACTTTCCCAGGATGAAGAGCATCGTATTCACAGCAGAGAATCCTCACGTTTAGCTTAAAAAACTCACAAGCAGCTCAAAGATCGTGATCCAGCGAAACCTGGTGTGAACCCTTAAAATACTACAGGACTGCAAGCTGTCTCAGCAGCTGAAGATAACTCCACAGCTCAATGAAATTAATGGAAACATTAGCGGTTATGTAACAGGGCTCCATATTTAACCCGCAGCACTGGGACCTGCACCGCTCATAACACCAATTACTGAAACTCACTGGAGAGCGACTCCGTCTTACAGTGCGTCCCTATTAAGAGCCGTTAACCATTTACGTCCCTACAGAGACCCACCTCAGATCAGAGCTTCTCAGAAACACATTCAAGGTTCAGGAAGAGCTAAATCATGGACAGCAGTGAGCTCTGCAGTACATTAATACTAATTAGAGTATACTACATTTTATAATGCTCATAATCAGATTACAGTTACTTTTTATGGATTATGTGTAATCATGTGTGACCCAGGAGCACAAAACCAGTCTTAAGTGTCAATTTTTCAAAATTGAGATTTATATATCATCTGAAAGCTGGATAAATAATCTTTGCATTGATGTATGGTTTATTAGGATCGGACAATATTTGTCTGAGATACAACTATTTGAAAATCTGTAATCTGAGGGTGCAAAAAAATCTAAATATTGAGAAAATCATCTTTAAAGTTGTTCAAATGAATTCTTAGCAATGCATATCACTAATCAAATATGGATTCCCAAACATTTTTTGTCAACCAAACCCCTTAAACTTAAATATTTATCTCAGAGGAAGTGCATATTTCAATAATTTAACAACTCATTTGCATGTTTACAGTCCTCTGATGTCAGTTAATGGTCATGCAGGTAAACAAATGAAATATTTTTAGCGTTTACATGATATATTCTACGTTTATTGTGATTTATTTAATTATTAGCTTTTTATCAACTCACAAACCTTTGCTTTTTATATCAATATGGTACGTTTAATGACGTTTTCTTCATGTAATCTGTAATCAGTAACAGACTACAAATTGTAAGTTATCTACCCACCTCTGTGTATTAATAATCTTATCAGTAGTATATATATATATATATATATGCAGTGATGTAATAATACAATTTGATACACAGCACGGATATTAATGTAATGGCAGTGATGTGTTAATGAAGTCTGATCTCAGAATTGCTAAAAACATAACTGAAGTGATGCATTAGTTAAATATGATCTCAGCAGTGGCATAAACATTACTGAAATTATGCATTAAATCTGATCTCAGCAGTGATATAAACAACTGAAGCGATGCATTAACGAAGTCTGATCACATTAGTGATATAAACATAACTGATGCATTAATAACATCTGATCTCAGCAGTGATTATAGCGCACAAATATCAACGCATGAACTGAAAAGCGGACACAGGCGCGTGCTGGTACCTGCGCGTGACAGGCTCTGCCATGGCAACCGGGAGAGTATTTACCGCGGCGCGCGCGGCCAGTAAACCAGCGAACGGAACGTGACCGCGATCAACACAAAATAATAAACACTACAACACAAAAAACCGCCTTTGCTCTTCAAACAAATTACATTTACTGTGACACTCACCTTTTTCTTTTTTTCTCTTTTTTTTTTAGTGTGTGTAGTGTGTGAACACACACTCACCTGTTTCTGTGTTTCTCCCCGCTTTTACCGCATGGCAGAAGCGAAAACACACACAGCTCGGCAGGAGACGGCGACTGTCAGTGAGTTTCTCGGTTTAATGACAAAATGAACGGCTGCTTGTGTGAGTTTGACTCGCGCTCCGCCTCACCGACACCCGCGCGCGACCCGACAGCGCCTCCACGCGCACAGGTGAACGTGCCATTCAAAATAATAACAGCTCTATCTATCTATCTATCTATCTATCTAATAATAATAATATCCCACAAAGCATAGGTACGTCTGCAAGAGGTCTGTTAAAGATCTGGAAAGCATCTGCTGTGCACAAACATATGACAGACGTCTTTAAGATGTCAGTTTTACATGCATTCTAAATCTTAAAGACATCTTCTAAACGTCTATTTGACGTCTGATAGGAAACAAACTCGCAGAAGAGCAAATACGTCTTGCAGATGTTAATGAGACGTCAAACAGACGTCTCCGAGATGCACGTGTGCCGTCAGGGATATATTTACTGTAAGAAGACGCTTCAGATAAAGCAGGACTAAAAGTAAAATGGCCAAACACACACCATTCTCAACATCCACATCAGCAGCTTGAAATATGAAACCATATTAATTTCAAACACTGTCTGATGATACAGGTGATTTATTATTGGTAGTTCAAACAGAGCAGAACAAAAGATCTGTTTGACTCTGGGTGTGACGGGGAGCTACACCAGTCCTGCTTTAACCTCCATATTAATGTCAATATTTAACAAAAGATCAGTTCAGTTCAAAGGAAAAGGGAGCATTTCTGGTACGTCATGTGTGCATGTGTGCGTGTGTGTGTGTGTGTGTGTGTGAAAATAACAATCCTTGCTTGTTGGGGAGTAACTTGTTACATGTAATAGTGTTACATGATTTAATTACAAAATAAATGTAACTGTTACAGTTAAATTAAATTACAGTTACTTATGAAAATTGTAATGATTACAAAGGAGGTTACATCTGAATACTTCTTGTATTAATATTTACTATATATTTTAAATCTGTATTTAACCTCAGAATGATCTCAAAGTAAAAAGATGTGCTAAAGTCTGATTTTGTAGTGCATGGATGTTCTTTAAAATTAAATTATTATGATCTTAATTCAAGAAATTAAAGATTTTGAAAGCCTTGACAGTAATCAGTTTTGAGAACTAGCTACTGTTTAAATGTCTGATCAGATTGTATTATTACATCACTGCATATACATATATATATATATATATATATATATATATATATATGAAGACGTATGTTGCAGTAAAATATAAACACAATAAGCGTATAACAATAATATTCACTGTAAGTATGGCTTGTGTTTCTTCATTAGAACCGTTGGTTGTAGTTCTATCACTGTTTCACTAACATATGTTTCATACTTTTATAATGGGTAGACATAACGCGCAATATTAAGAAACATAAAAAGCTAGCAGAGGATGGTTTCGATCCATCGACCTCTGGGTTATGGGCCCAGCACGCTTCCGCTGCGCCACTCTGCTCGCGCCGCAACTGAGTGACTATCACAGCTCTTCAACATCACACACCTCCTGAACACAAGCGCGTTCTGCGATATTAGCTGCCAGGTTACAGAGCCACTATTACAGTGATGATATTACTTATATTATAATGGTGGCTTGTATTTTATTTATATTACTTTTTTTATATTACGTCTTCAGATATTCATGAGTGCGCTTCTTCTATCGCCACATCCGGGCTATTCGATCCTTCTCTGCGCTGAGCAGCGCCCTCTACCACCCCCACACACACACACCTGTTAAAAAGTTTTGGATCAGTAAGATTTTTAATATTTATTAAAGAAGTCTGTTCTTTAATTTATTTAAAATAGAAATATTTTCTATCACTTTATTTATCACTTGTTATCAATTTAAGACATCCTTGCTGAATAAAAGCATTTATTTATTTTAAAAAAAGAAATAAAAAAAATGCTTATTGTAAATAAATGCTGTTCTTTTTTACTTTGTATTCATCAAATAATCCTGAAAAAAAGTATCACAGGTTTCAAAGAAGCATTAAGCATCACAACAGTTTCCAGCACTGATAATAATCAGAAATGTTTCTTGAGCAGCAAATCATCATATTAGAATGATTTCTGAAGATCATGTGACACTGAAGACTGGAGTAATGATGCTGAAAATACAGCTGCGCATCACAGAAATAAATTACAGTTTAAAGTATATTAAAATAGAAAACCATTATTTTGAATTGCAATAATATTTCCCAATATTATAAATAAATGCAGCCTTGATGATCAGAAGAGGATTATTTAAAACACATTACAAATCTTACTGATCCCAAACTTTTGAACGCCAGTGTATAGGCCTATATTTATAGAAATATGAAACAAAAAGAAAATTAATAACTAATAACTAATCCTAGCCTTGCAACAGTTTTCTATTCTCCTCTACTATGATATTTACGGTTGTGTATGGCTCTGGACGCAATGGAACACTAGCATACTATTTAGCGGACAGCATAGTATACAGTTTATATACTTCAAGTAAAACATTACGTGAATCTGTGCACGACAACAATAAGCGTTGCTAATCTGAGGGCTATTAAAAAACCTCACACGCTCAAAGCGAAGCTACTGCAGAAGTAGTACGAGGAGTACGGTAGTATGGTATTGTGAACACAGCCTGTGTGTCGCTCGGTGTTCTCATGTGACGAAAACACGGAAAACGGAAGAGACTTAGATTTCGTGCTCTCGGGGTGAGAAAATAAACAGCAAATACTAGCATAAAATACATCATATAATCATCACACAGCGTTCGTGTCATCTACCTCTGATTCGAAATCTATTATCGCTGCGTTTACGTGATTAATCTAATGTTAGCGTACCGATGCAGTGTTCGGATTGAAGTGTTTTTATCGAGTTATCGCATAGAAACAAATAAGACGCACGTTCAGTGCTGCATATTCGTCGCTTTCTTCATTCGGATCTCACGAGCACGATAATAAACCGCTTTATTCTGTCAGATATTTAATGTACTTTCGGTTTCCCTCGGTTCGGTGTCATGAACCGTACGGTTCGGTGCTTTTCTGTCTCTTTTAAGTGATTTTATTTTGGTTTAACGCAAAAAGGCTGAAAGAACAACGCGCTGGTGCGGGAAATTCCCGCAGGTCTGTGACGTCACGGCGAAACATTGTATCAACCCCGCACAGTGTCGCCGGGTTTCCCGGGAAATCGGGCTACTGTAACACTGTGGCCGCGGGTTGTTTAAGCGATCCCAATAACGTGATATTTAACACCTGTAATGCGAATTTTGTGAACAAAACCGTGTATTTTAAGTGTGTTTTTCCCCCCGGAACGAGATTGGACTAGTTTTGGGCTGTTTTGAGTAGCAGTTGGGCGGGTTTTGTTGTGAAAAGCTGGCAACCCTCATTCCCGCAGCTGATTTCACAATATCCTCATGCACGCACGTTATCTTCATAATAACTGCGATTACACTTGTGCCTTTCAGTTTCGCGTAAATGTCACTGCTGTGCGGGAACGCGAAAGCTAAAGCGTTACGAAACGGATCAGCTGGGCTGCCATAGTATCAGAGGGTAATATCTGTAAATATGCTGTAGCTCATGGTTATGTATGTGGTGAAGCTCTACCGTGGCTCATGTGCATTACGTGTATTGCCAGTGTTGATGCTGTCTGATTTGTATTTCCAGAATCTGGTGGTCCTCATGAATATATAATGTATGCTAATGTGTTTCCAGGTGAATCTAGAGTCATCATGCAGAGTACGTCGAACTACCTGTGGATGATGTCCGACCTGCTGGGTCAGGGAGCCACGGCCAACGTTTACCGCGGTAGACACAAGGTATCCGTGAGTTACACTGTCTGTACTTCATTTGCTTGGTGTTGTACACTACAGCTAAACTACATCTCACACACATGATTCAGTGACAGTGAATCTTTCAAATGATTCGTTGATGTTTGATGTCAGAGTGATGTAGACCTTATAATGGGGTTGAAAATCTCGCTGTGTGTCTGCAGAAAACCGGCGATCTCTATGCGGTCAAAGTGTTCAATAACCTGAGTTTCCTGCGTCCGCTGGACGTCCAGATGAGGGAGTTTGAGGTGCTGAAAAAACTCAACCACAAAAACATTGTGAAGCTCTTCGCTGTCGAGGAGGAGGTGAGAACCATGCGGTCTTAAAACGATCTTAGCAGCTCTTGTGTCAAATGTAGCTTCCCCAAAAATTACAATGTGCTCACTCACAGCTCATCTGAGATGTGGATGAGTTTGTTTCTTTGGAGAAATGTAGCATTGCATCAGTGTCTCGGCAATGGATGCTCTGCAGTGAATGGGTGCCGTCAGAATGAGAGTCCAAGCTTCTGTCTTCTCCAGATGTTAACTGATGGACGGGAGTGCTGTGGATTATTATTGTGATGTTTTTATCAGCTCTCATTCTGACGGCACCCATTCACTGCAGAGCATCCATTGCTGAGACACTGATGCAATGCTACATTTCTTCAAACCTGATGAAGAAACAAATGTGGGTGAACCGTTCCTTTAAAAAAACCTTTCAGCTTTTAGCTCATAGAATAATATCAGTTTAGTTTCTGTTGCTTCATGATGGTTTTAATTTTCTTCTTCTCTTTTTTGCTGAAGTTCTGTAAACTCTTCCCTGTTTTGCTTTCACAAACACACACCTGTAATACCTGTTTGCTCCAAACTCCGTGTTCTTGTCATTCAGAAATATGACGATCATTTGTTGAATGTTTATAATGTGTGTCAGTCAAACACACGTCATAAGGTGTTGGTGATGGAGTACTGTCCGTGCGGAAGTCTCTACACGGTTCTCGAGGAGCCGACGAACGCTTACGGACTCCCGGAGGACGAGTTCCTCATCGTTCTGCAAGATGTCGGTAAGTTTATTCAGTGGAAAAATGTTCATTAGATTGTTAAAAAATCCTTTAGACTAAGGGGCCATTCACACAGAAAGCGTTTTCCATTCCGATGCACTACTTTTCTATTGTTTTTCTATGTAAACGCTATGTACGCTTTTTTTAAAAACAATTCCTGAGCACTTATTTTTAGCACAGTTCTCTGGAGCTTTATCTCAGGAGAGTTTCTCAGTGCTGATGTTTGTGACAGTGGCGGGAATGAATCATCTGAGAGAGTACGGGATCGTCCACCGAGACATCAAGCCCGGGAACATCATGCGTGTGATCGGTGAAGACGGACGATCCGTCTACAAACTGACCGACTTCGGAGCCGCGCGAGAGCTGGAGGACGACGAGCAGTTTGTGTCGCTTTACGGCACAGAGGAGTATCTGGTGAGCGGAGGATCATGGGAAAAGTGACCGTGTCTGTGTTTTCGCCTTCCTCGCTGATCTCTCGGTGTGTTTGCAGCATCCTGACATGTACGAGCGAGCCGTGCTGAGGAAAGACCACCAGAAGAAATACGGAGCCACGGTGGATCTGTGGAGCATTGGAGTCACGTTTTATCACGCCGCCACCGGCTGCCTGCCGTTCAAACCATTCGAAGGGCCGCGCAAGAACAAAGAAGTCATGTGGGTGCTGTCAAACACACTTCAGATTCACACGTTTGACTTAGGGCTGGGTGATATAACAGTAACTCCATTTGACTGATGCAGGATTTCATTTTTTTTCTTTTTACGTTTAACTAGTCGTAACTAGTAAAATTCTCTTTATTAACCATCTGGTTAAATAATGTTCTATTCCAAGTGCAGCACACATGAAGTTCAACATGGTGTAAATGTAAAACAAATGTCTTTGCAGAAAAGATATGTGAAATACGAAGGCAAATATTGTACATATCCTATATAATAAAAAAAAGATAAATATTTCTTAGCCAAAATGTAGACATTCAGTTTCAGAGGTCGAGTCGATAACTTTCAAAATGACTGAAATCAGACCAGAATCAAGTCAGATCTGAATGTGAGTTTGCTAGGATTCTTGACTCACATTACGCAATGGTTTTCATGTCTTAGGTGCTGTCAGCAAAAATTTTGTTTTTCGTTTTGAGAAAACGAAAGCGTTTTTTGACCTTGCATGCATGTAATCCTTATGTAGGAGACTCCCAAAACAATATTAGGAACTTAAAAATGGCATAATAGGGGCACTTTAATACACAATAACCATGTGTATGCACAAATTTGTGCATTAAACCTGCATATAAATATTGTAATTGATTCTAAATTATTAGGGATTATATATATCTATATATACAGTACAGGTCAAAAGTTTGGAAACATTACTATTTTTAATGTTTTTTGAAAGAAGTTTCTTCTGCTCATCAAGCCTGCATTTATTTGATCAAAAATACAGAAAAAAAATGTAATTGTGATATATTATTACAATTTAAAATAATTGTTTTTAAATTTATTATACTTTAAATTATCATTTATTTCTGTGAATTTTTAGGATCATTATCACATGATCCTTTAGAAATCATTCTAATATGATGATTCATTATCAAAGTTGGAAACAGTTCTGCTGCTTAATATTTTTTTCAGATCATGTGATACTTTTTTAGGATACTTTGATGAATAAAAAGGTAAAAAAAAAAAAGTTAAAAAAAAGAAGGTATGTTTTTAAAATATAAATATTTTGTAATAACAATATACACTACTGGTCAGTAATTTGGGGTCAGTAATTTTTTTTCTTTCTTTTTTTTTAAAAATAAAATCAATACTTTTATTCAGCAAGGATGTGTTAAATTGATAAAAAGTGATAGTAAAGAAAATATATTATTAGAATATATATTATTAGAATTTTTTTTTTTATTTTGAATAAATGCAGTTCTTTTTAACCTTTTATTCATCAAATATATTAGACAGCAGAACCGTTTCCAGCATCTGCTATCGGCCAAAATGAGTTAAAAAATATCGGCATATCGGATATCGGCAAAACTCCAATATCGTGCATCACTATAAATTATTACATAATTGTAACGTTTGCTAATTTTTTTATACAAAACTGTGATTCCTTGTTTAAAAAAATTATAAAATCGTGGCAAAGCATTACATTGGATGAATCAGTAAAATCAGAAAGAGTAGTTTGGCTGGATGTGGTTACTCAGCTGAGTGTTTTTGATCTGGCAGGTATAAGATCATCACAGAGAAGCCGTCCGGCGCGATCTCAGGCCATCAGAAGTTTGAGAACGGGAAGATCGAGTGGAGTTCAGAGATGCCGATCTCCTGCAGCCTCTCGAAGTGAGTCTGAGTCTCCAGACGGTCCGGTTCGTGTAGAGAAGCGTGTCTGATGTGTGTTTGTGTGTCTCAGGGGTCTTCAGAGTCTCCTCACTCCAGTGCTGGCCAACATCCTCGAGGCAGACCAGGAGAAATGCTGGGGCTTCGACCAGTTCTTCGCCGAGACCAGCGATATCTTACACCGCATCGTGGTCTACGTGTTCAGTCTGCAGCAGGCCACGCTCCATCACATCTACATACACACATACAACACGTGAGCATGCATGTAACACGCACACACACTCGATCATGACGGACCCTTTTCACACAATTGCAACTTTTTAATCACACAATTCTGACTTTATTTTAAGTTTTATCTTGCAATTTGCAAGTTAATGTCTCACAATAATGACAAAAAGTCTGAATTGAGAGATCAATAAAAAGTCACAGTTGCTTTGTTTTATTCAATTGCAGAAACAAACAGAATTGTGATATGTGAACTCAGAAATGCAAGAAAAATCAGTTGCTAAATATAAACTCCAAACTGCAAAATGTCAATTCAGAAAAAAGTCAGATTATTGATTACACAATAAAAAAGAAAAAAGTCTCTTCTCTCTGCTAACTTAAAAATCAAAAAACACTTAATCCGTATATAGTATCTGTTGATAATCTGAGTTCAGTCGTGTTATTCCATTGACAGCGTGATATTTTCTCTCCGTTCAGGGCGAATCTCTTTCAGGAGCTGCTCTTCAGACGGACCAACATAACGCCGTCTCATCAGGACTTCCTATACGAGGGCCAACGCCTCGTCCTCGACCCCAACCGGCAGGCTCAGACCTTCCCCAAGACCTCCAGAGAGAATCCCATCATGCTGCTGAGCAGAGACCCTGTCAACACCGTCGGCCTGCTGTTTGAGGACCGTGAGTGTGACGACGCGGACAGTCATGTGATGTTTGCAAATGAGGTCGACCGATACTGATAGCTAGGTTGGACCACGCTGACCGATACGATTAATCAACCGATAGTTAGGGATCACACACTGCACAATACACTATTTTACAGCCTAGGGTGAAGTCATTATGTACTTTAACAATGATTTGGGACAAATATGTAATTTAATGGAAACTGTGTGAATGGCGGCAGGATTTCTGTCGCTGAATGAACATATCAGTTTGCATTCTCACGCTATCTTTAAATATTCAACTTCGCTCGATAACAAATATATTAATGTGACCAGCTAAGATATAAAATAACACAATTAGATAGTAACAATCGTGACATTAAGCATCTGTGTTTTGTTTTAACTGCTGGAGGTGCTGCTAATGTTCATTGATAGCAAACATACTGCTTTCTTTCTCTACTAATGCAGCATCTAGTCAACAAATTAATTTCTTAGTAATGATATGAAAACATGCACTATAGGATACTGTATACACACAGTTTCATTGTCGTTTAAATCGATATCTGAAGAGGTCGCTCCAGTAACGGATGCAACCCGGAAAACTATAACCGATAACCAATACTATCGGTGCCGATAAATCGGCAAAATCCATCAATCGGTCAGCCTCTATTTGTTAATAACCATTCTTTTTCTAATAACAATGGCCTGTGTTTGCAGCCAGCCCACCTAAAGTACAGCCGCGCTACGACCTGGATCTGGACGCCAGCTACGCCAAGGTAAAAAACTACTTTCTGTACGTTTAGGGAAATCAGAGCTGCTGCTCTTAGAGTCTCTTAATCAGAGTTTGATCAGAAATATAGATGATTTATGGGATGTTTTGATCGCTGTCGCTCGTGTTTCTGCTCAGACGTTCGCAGGTGACGTTGGATATCTGTGGAAGACATCCGATTCTTTGCTTCTGTACCAGGAGCTGGTGAGGAAAGGCGTCCGAGGCCTGATGTGAGTTCACGAATCACACGAAACGAAGCGACTCACGCTGATGACTCGAGCTGAATTGATTCACTGTTGTATTCTGTAGAGCTGCTTTACAACAGAAACTTGTTTCACAATTTAAATTGAACTGGATTGAATGAACTCAGTTGATCTGAATGACACTGTTACTGAATCACCACTGGACTGAATCAATCTGGAAAATGACTCGATTCGCAATTAAATTTGTTTCATAATTGATGAATTTTACAACATTGACACTGATATCGAACTAAATTGATCCGAACACTATTGTTTTCTGTGAAGCTGCTTTGCAGCTGAAATTGAACTTGTTTCACAGTTGAAATTGAGCTCTTATTCAAGTGAACTGACATTAGCATTTATTGAATTGAACTGAATCATTGAATCAAAATTGAACTAAATTGATCTGAATAATGAAACTGTAGTCTTCTATAGAGGTGCTTTACAGCTGAAACTGAATTCCTTTTTTAATTGATGGATTTTTCAGCATTAACACTGTTACTGAACTGAAATGATTGAACGCTGAACTGAATCATTCTGAAGAATGACTCTGTGGAGCTTCTTTACAACTGCGATCAACATCATTAACGCAGTCATTGAACTGAAACAATATTTAGCTGAATAATTTTTGCAACATTATCACTGTTACTTTCCTGTTTATTTGTGTGGAGCTGCTGTGAATCATTCTGTAAGCGGCGCTCTATGAACGTTGTGTTTCAGCGAGCTGATCAGAGACGAGTACAGTGAGACGGCGCACAAGAAGACGGAGGTGATTCACATGTGTAACTACTGCAGCCAGACGCTGGAGCGAACCGAGCAGCTGTGAGTGACGCGTGATTCAGACGGAGCTCTGAGCGAGATCACGTGAGATCCTCATGAGCTCCCTGTGTGTGTGTGTGTGTGTGTGTGTTTCAGGTGTGACGCTCTGATGCAGGGAAACCTCCTGTTGGTGGAGTATGATGAGATCCGGGACACGAGGAAGAAGGTGATGCGGGTGAGATACCGATGATTCTTAAAATCTTACCAAAGTTCAGAGCTCTTCATGAAAGCGTGTTAGTCTTAGTCTTATTCCTGTGTCAAATGCACTTTTTAGTTATCATCATATTTAGTCAGCTTGTCCTGTTTTTGTTCAGTCAAGGATTAGTCGACAAAATAACTAATCATCATATTATACTAAAAAAACATCACAACATCTTCATCAATAATGATAAAGGTAAAAATTAAAAAAAAAAAAAAATATTTTGCTCAAAGTTATAATTGCTCAATGATTGACTTAGATATACAATCTCTCTGTCTGCTTTATGAAAACTGGTAAAACAAACAAACAAAAAAAATTATAACGGAAATTCCTAATTCCAATAATTCCAAATTGCAATAATGTTTCTCTATTAAAAAAAAACAAAACTGTATTTATTCAGCACAAACGGCTTATGACTGTGTAAATTAAATATATATTTCTTCTTATTAAAATTACAAAAGTGATTTAGTCAAGAGCAATAAGAGATTTTCTCTTTTGTTGTTTGGTTAACATGAATGATAGAGAGCAGGAAAATTAGACTGCTGTCACTTTAAGAGCTGCCCGGATCTAATATACTGTTACACATGTGTTTTCCTATAAATTTTACATATAGAAATTAATTTCTACTAGTTAATCGTGTCTACTGGTATATCGCCCACCACTGTATCCTTTTAACGGAGAAGCTCTGATTTTTTGATTTTAACTATCTATAAACCGCAAACACAAACACTAACGCACAAGAAGTATGTTTTTCGACAAAAATAAAAAGAGATAAAAATTACATTTTATTCTCATATTTTATCGTCAGCGATATTGCATGTTGATATAGTCACAGTTATCGTTTATTGACCTTATTATCGTCTTAGTCATGGGAAAAATCTTGTCAACGGACATCTTTCGTAAAGTTCGTTGACGAAATTAACATTAGTGCTCATCATGTCCGCTCTGTGTGCAGCTGTCCAGTTCTCTGGGCTCCATGGAGCAAACACTACAGGACATCAGCAGCATGTTCCTGCCGGGAGGAAGTCTGACCGACACGTGGACACAGCAAGTGGGAACGCACCCGGAGGACAGGAAGTGAGCTACCACACTGGAGAACCAAACGTCTCATTTTCTCAAAACAAACAGGGCAAAGCACTGTTTGTAACACTGCAAAAAATTAATGTTCTTCCTCGTTTTTCTTCTGAAAAATATGTCAAAATTAAGCTTAAAACAAGGATAAATATCTGCCAGTGGGGTTAGAAAAATAATCTTGTCCTCCCTTTGAATTAAGTACATTTTTCTGACCCCATCGGCAGATATTAGTCCTTGTTTTAAAATTAATTTTGATAAATTTTTCAGAAAACACTTAATATCTTAAGTCATTTTGCTTCTCCAGTAAATGTATCTTGATTTAAGAACGTTTATATATTTGTACTGGAAAAATCTTTTTTATTTTAGTATCATTGAGATATTATTATAGTTGTTGTTAATATTTTGTTTTTATTTTGATATTTTCAGATTTTATGTTAATTTTAAAGTTTTACTTATTTTGTTGCATGTTTTTTTTCTTTTTTCTTTTATTGTTCTTAAATATATCTATATAGTTTTTTTATTTTTATTTCAGGTTTAGCATTATTTATTTTAGACTATCAAGTTAAACTAAATAAATTTTTAATTTTTTTATTTAATTTTAATTTTTTTATTTAACATTTTAGTTTCATGTAATGAAAAAAAAAAAAATATATATATATATTCATATATATATATATATATATATATCTATATATATATATATATATATATATATATATATATATATATATATATATATATATAAATATAAATATATATATTTATGGCTTCAGTTTTAGTTTTTGTTATCTATAATAACCCTGACAGAAATAGAGGAAGAACATTATTTTTTGCAGTGAACACATTTTAAGCCTGAACTTGTGTATCTGATTGTGTTTCTGTTTCTCTCGTCTAGTGTGGAGAAGATCAAGGTTCTGCTGGATGCCATCAGCGCCATCTACCAGCAGTTCAAGAAGGACAAGGCCGAGAGACGTGAGTCTGAGAGCTCCTGAGATCTCATCAGCGCTCCAGCAGCATTTCATGTGTTTGACGTGTCTTGTCTCCTCAGGTTTGCCTTATAATGAAGAACAAATCCACAAGTTTGACAAGTGAGTATCTTGTGTGTTTTGCTGTAGCTGAAGAACTGAACGCATGTGACGCAGCGTCATGATGACACGAATCTCTCTGCTTTCTGCAGGCAAAAGCTGGTTCTTCACGCCACCAAAGCGCGAGCGCTCTTCACAGACGAGTGTGCCATGAAATATCGCCTCTTCATCTCCAAGAGCGAGGAGTGGATGAAGTGAGAGGCTCTTGTTTAGCAGACTAAAGCTCAGTGATCCAAACGGTCCAGCTAAGAATTATTATTACAGTTATATTATATATAACTGCATTATACACTATATTAAAATCCACGCAAATGGACAATAATTTTAATAATAACTATATTAGCATCCACATAAATGGACAATAACTTCAACGATAATTATATTCGGTAATTAACTTTTTTAAAGTCAACACAAATGCATTATAACTTTAACAATAACTACATTAGCATCCGCACAAATGGATGGTAACTTTATCGATAACTATATTAGCATCCACACAAACAAACGTTAACTTTAACGATAACTATATTAGCATCCACAGAAACAAACGTTAACTTTAACGATAACTATATTAGCATCCACACAAACAAACTTTAACGATAACTATATTAGCATCCACACAAACAAACGTTAACTTTAACGATAACTATATTAGCATCCACACAAAGAAACTTTAACGATAACTATATTAGCATCCACACAAACAAACTTTAACAATAACTACATTAGCATCCACACAAACAAACGTTAACTTTAACGATAACTATATTAGCATCCACACAAACAAACATTAACTTTAACGATAACTATATTAGCATTCACACAAACAAACGTTAACTATAACGATAACTATATTAGCATCCACACTAACGCATAATAACTTTAACGATAACTATATTAGCATCCACACAAAGAAACTTTAACGATAACTATATTAGCATCCACACAAACACCCGACTTTAACAATAACTATATTAGCATCCACACAAACAAACGTTAACTTTAACGATAACTATATTAGCATCCACACAAACAAACGTTAACTTTAACGATAACTATATTAGCATCCACACAAACAAACTTTAACAATAACTATATTAGCATCCACACAAACGGACGTTAAACTTTAACGATAACTATATTAGCATCCACACAAACAAACTTTAACGATAACTATATTAACATCCACACAAAACAAACTTTAACAATAACTATATTAGCATTCCACAAACAAACGGACGATAACTTTAACGATAACTATATATTAGCATTCGCACACAAAACAAACGTTAACTTTAACATTAACTATATTAGCATTCGCAAAAATACAAACATAACTTTAACATTAACTATATTAGCATTCGCACAAACAAACTTTAACGATAACTATATTAGCATTCACACAAACAAACGTAAACTTTAACGATAACTATATTAGCATTCACACACAAACAAACGTAACTTTAACGATAACTATATTAGCATTCACACAAACAAACGTTAACTTTAACGATAACTATATTAGCATTCACACAAACAAACGTTAACTTTAACGATAACTATATTAGCATTCACACAAACAAACGTTAACTTTAACATTAACTATATTAGCATTCACACAAACAAACGTTAACTTTAACATTAACTATATTAGCATCCACACACACAAACAAACGTTAACTTTAACGATTACTATATTAGCATCCACACACACAAACAAACGTTAACTTTAACGATAACTATATTAGCATTCACACAAACAAATGTTAACTTTAACGATAACTATATTAGCGTTCACACAAACGAACGTTAACTTTAACAATAACTATATTAGCATCCACACAAACCGACATTAACTTTAACATTAACTATATTCTGTAAATAACTTTTTTAAAGTCCACACAAACGGACGATAACTTTAACGATAACTATATTAGCATCCACACAAACAAACGTTAACTTTAACGATAACTATATTAGCATTCACACAAACAAACGTTAACTTTAACGATAACTATATTAGCATCCACACAAACAAACGTTAACTTTAACGATAACTATATTAGCATCCACACAAAGAAACGTTAACTTTAACGATAACTATATTAGCATTCACACAAACAAACGTTAACTTTAACGATTACTATATTAGCATCACACAAACAACGCGTTAACTTTAACGATTACTATATATTAGCATTCACACAAACAAACGTTATCTTTAACGATAACTATATTAGCATCCACACAAACAAACGTTAACTTTAACGATTACTATATTAGCATTCACACAAAACAAACGATAACTCTAACGATAACTATATTAGCATTCACACAAACAAACGTTAACTCTAACGATAACTATATTAGCATTCACACAAAGAAACGTTAACTCTAACGATAACTATATTAGCATTCACACAAACAAACGTTAACTTTAACGATAACTATATTAGCATTCAAACAAACAAACGTTAACTTTAACGATAACTATATTAACATTCACACAAACAAACGTTAACTTTAACGATAACTATATTAGCATCCACACAAACTGACATTAACTTCAACGTTAACTATATTCTGTAATTTACTTTTTGGTTTTTTTTGGTTTTTTAACATCCACACAAATGCATGATAGCTTAAACGTTAACTATATTAGCATCCAGACAAATGGATGATAACTATAACTTTAACAATGTTAGCGTCCATACAAACAGAAAATAACTATAACAATAACTATATTAGCATCCAGACTAACGCATAATAAATTTTACGGTATCTGTATTAATATCCACACGAATGCATGATAACTATACAATTAAAAAGGTTAGCATCCACACAAACAGACGATAACTATATTTGCATCCACACAAATGGATGTTAACTTAAGCGTTAACTATATTATATAATTATAAATTAACCCTTTTTTAGGTGTCCACACACAAACGGACGATAAGCTTAAACGATAACTATATTAGCATCCACACAAACAGTTTAACGCATGATAACTTCTAATAATAACTATATTAACATCCACACAAATAGACGTTAACATTAGCGTTAACTATATTAACTATATTAACATCCACACAAATAGACGTTAACATTAGCGTTAACTATATTATATAATTAACTTTTTTAGTGTCCACACAAATGCATGATAACTTAAACGATAACTATATTAGCATCCACACAAAAACACAATAAAAATAAAAATAAAAATAAAACTCCACAATATCACTATAATAGTTGTGTTGTACACACTCACCTTACAAAAGAATAAAAAACGATTATTAAAACTTCAACATTATAGTTATTGTCATTCGTGTGAATGGGCTTTACAATGATTTTACGGTGGGTAAGTAACTGTAGTAAAATCCCTGTCACATGAACTCTCGTGTAGCGCTGTGTTGCCATGGAAACTGTGTCCGAGATGTTCTGATGGCGATTCACTGGAGCTCTGACAGACATATGCAGTGACTGATGAATGAACGTCTCCTTACAGGAAGTTCCATCACGTGCGGAAGCACCTCCTGACTCTGACCGGTCAGTTCAGCAGCATGGAACAGGAAGTGACCCTGCTCGTACAGCGTGTGTATAAAGTGAGTAAACAGGAAGTGCTCTAATGCTGTAATGGCACGCAGACGCTAACGGCTCTCTTGTGTGCAGCTGCTGGAGCAGTTACCGCAGAAGATTGTGCCCATGACGTCTGGAGGAATCAAACCGCAGGCGTACCTCAGTCCCAACACACTGGTGGAGATGACGCTGGGGTGAGAGACGACCACGTGTCCGGCTATCAATTTAATACGTTAACTGGGTGTGATTAGTAATAATGATTAATGCATTTAATGCAGCCTCTCCATCAGTGAAGCAGTTGCTGATGAGCACGATTGAGGATGACGACTGACTGCACGATTCAAGAAATGAGGGCAAAAAATGCCCTTCTTATATTTATATTTATTTATATCATATAGTTTAGCAAAATCACATCAGCAAGAGTGCTGTTTTTACCCAGTATCTGCACCATTGCAAATGTAAAATATTGATTTGATACAACAGTTCAGTAAACGAAAAATAATATTGTGTTACATTTTAGACACAATAGAGTTTATTAGTGCTTTTTCAGCACCGTTGGCTCCGGATAATTTTTTTCCACTCATTTTTCCGAAAGCCGAGAATCACAATATTACAAACTTTTATTTTAAGCCAAAAAACCATTTGAAAATTGGACAAAAAGACAAAAGGTACAAGACTTTATAGCTTTAATGAGGAAAAGAACTACAATCCCATGAAGCATTGCGAATGATAAAATGGCATTAAATACGATGGAGAAATAGAAATCTATCCATTTAAAGCTGTTAATTGTGTATATAGAAACAATATATAGTTTAAGTTTATTGCAAAAATGCGGTGTATTTACTCACGTGAACAAACAATGAACAACAGATTTAGTAATCTTTGTTAATGTTAGTTAATGAAACTACCGTCACTCATTGTTAGTTCATGTTAATTCACAGTGCATTAACTGTTAACAAGCACAACTTTTGATTTTAATAATGCATTAGTAAATGTTGGAATTAACATAAACTAAGATTAATAAAAGCTGTAGAAGTATTCATGTTCATGTAAAGTACAGTAGGTAACTAATGAATCTTAAAGTGTTACCAAATATGCATATTTATATTCAAATATTTTAAGTGCGTGGAAGACCGACTTAATTACGCTCAGCGCTCGTTTGGTGTGATTTTTTTCCCTGCGACTCTCTGATTGGTGGAAGTGGTGTTTTGTTGCTGTATGAATCTGCGGTTTTGAATGAATCGAGTGAGCCAGTGATTCAGTGAATCATTTTGAAAGCCAGTCACTAGCTACGTTTCTGAACGAATCAGCTGTTTGAACAAATCGCTTGAATGAATGACTCCCTCATTATTGACTTGCGCTTTTATTTTCGTTAATTTATTATTTTCTATTAATTTGATATTTCAACATTTTTTTTAAACAATACCCATTTTTATTATTATCATTATTTATGCAGTGTGTTCAATCTAAATATTTCTTTCTAAAGCTACTTTCTGTGTAATAGTTATTCAATGCTTTTCCTGTATAACACTGTAATGACTTTAAAACATTTTTTTCAGGGTTTTTTTTTTCAGTCAGAATTGATGTGTGATTAATTCACAATTAAGTAGATTAATTAACTTTAAAATTAGCTTGACAGCACTAGTTATTTTATTTCACAAATTAGAATAGATCGTAAATGAGCAGAGCCGATGATAATCAGGTGTGCGTAATCTACTAACAACAGGCACAGAATGGGTTAAGTTATGCATAAACACATGATTCTGTCTAACAGGATGAAGAAGCTGAAGGAGGAGATGGAAGGAGTCGTGAAGGAGCTGGTGGAGAACAACCTGTTCCTGGAGAGGTGAACCTTTACACGCACAGCGCTTTATACAATACAGAACATTCAAAGCAGCTTTGCAGTAACAAACAGGACAGTTACAGTGTGAATGTTACAGAATTCATCAAGGAACATTCAGTTTCAGTCATTATTCAGATCAGTTCAGTTCGATAACAGTATTAATTAGGGGTGTCATAATATTAAAAATTAAATATTATTGTGTTAATTAGGAGTGTTGCAATATATCACAATAATAACCATGAACCATAAGAAGTACACAGTGCTAAACTCCCTTTCTTGGCCACTACAGAGGATGCGTTAAAGCCAAGGACTTTATTTCCATTAGCCAAGTCATTTATATGGCTGTGTCATTTGAAAAGCCTGATCAACAAAATGTTGCTTAATTTGCCATTTCACTGCAAAAATGAAGATCTCAAAATAGAGACCTGCAGAATCAAACACAAGCAGTTAACGATGTCTGAAATAGACGAGCGAAATGAAGCAAGCAAAATGATTGTTTTTGGCTGATATGACAATAAGTGTCAGATTGACAGAGATTTCATTCATATCGTAGCTTATATCCGCACAGATTTCAGTTATAAACACGTCATTTTGTTTGCAAAAATCACGAAAAAAATATATATATTGTGACTGGTAAATATTCTTTTTGTGTGCAGTTTTTAGGTCAAAATAAAGTTATTTTATTTTTTCAAGATTTCTATAGATATCACAGTATATTGTTATCATAAATCGTGTAGTGACGGTCTGATGTTATGACAGCCCTAGTATTAATCAGTGCCGGGGAAAGTTACTTTTAAAAGTAGTGCATTACAAAATTACGTTACTTAGTTACTTTTATTGGAAAAGTAATGCGTTATGTTACTTTTGCATTACTTTTTAAATCTGGGCTGGGCTTGCTTGTTTGTTTTTAATATAAAACGTTATATTTTTAGCAAATTTAAAAGCCCTTTCATATCAAAAAGTGAAGGGAATAAGCCTCAGTCTGAAGGAAGAGTAAATTCACGTCTGTACAGTAGAACGCAGGAACACTCAAAAAAACAACGAAGCACAAATTTTAGTTTATCTAAAGTCATTTCTGCTTATTATTACGGTTGAACTGGATCATTAAAGGTCAGCAGCAAAGACACTGGTTAATAAAATGGGATTAAATACATAAAGGATATTTGTGTTATTTATTTAATTATTACAGGTTTGAAATTATTCGTTACTTGTAATGTGTCACCTAAAACATTGGTATTAATGATGCAGAATAGTGTTTGTGTTTCAGGTTCGGGACGCTGACGGTGGACGGCGGCATCAGGGCCGTGGATCGGATGTGACGCGCTCTCGCACAAACTCTGTTAGTCGTACTGTATATATGAATAGAATGTAAATACACATCTTAAACTTCACTTAACGCCATTATTTTAATCCTGCGTTAATTCTCTGAATGTGAACGTTAAACTAGAGTTGCTTTTAAGCCCGAATAAGTGCTTTTATTTCTGTTCCCGTCATGAAAGTGAAGCATATCCCTCTTTAGATCCGTCAGCATGTGTGCGGTTCGGAAGCGCTCCTGCTCTTGTGTTGGTGAACGTTACTGAACGACTAAGTGTAAATGAAAGCGCTCGCGCTATTTATAGACATTAATGTTTGTTTCTGTAAATGAGTAAAAAGAACCTGATAAAACCATTGTGTTTCTTATTTTGCACGGCTTCACATTCCATCATGCCACATCTGTACCCACAATGCTTTGCTTCTGCTCACAGTCATCTTCATGTAGTTGCATGTGACGGAACAGACACTCTCAGCCCGTATGATTGACAGCTCATGATGGGAAATATTAGCTGCTTCGCCACACGCAGCTGCTCTAAAACCACCACAAACACTGACGCCGGGGGTCAAAGCTCAGCTGTTTCAAGAGTCTTTACAGTGCATCTGAAAATGCGGTTTTATGTCTGAGCCGCATTAGAAACCATCGTCCGCCTCTCTGCATCTCTGATGATACAGCTGTCAGTCACCATGACAACACACACACAAGCACATCCTCTGAAGATGCTGTTGCCAAGGCAACACACTCAATAGCTTCAGCGTGGCAAATATCCACTCATATAAGGACACTAACAAATTTACAAAACATAAATTAAAATACAAAAAAAAATAAAACAAAAATTTAACATCAGTTCATGTACAGTCACCTGCCACCAGAGGTCCTCTTACAGTAAACACACGGTTCTACTTTGGGGAGCAGACGATGAAAAACGCCTTATAAACACGTCATGTAATGCATTAATGATCATGGAAAGTGTGTATAAGTGTTAACCTTAATAATAATAATAATATATACTATATGTAGAATAAAGGACAAGATCATTAACTAAACATTTTTACATTAAACATTACCTAAACATACAGTATACTAATATAATATGCAGAAATGTTTGTGTAGACGATAGAATTTCAAAGGCTCAGTATTAAAACAATCAGTGAGCAGCCAATTGTTCCCACGAGAAAAACAGCTAATAAACATGCTAAATAATGTACTAATGAGATTGCTACAGCAATCAAACAAACAGATAATACACAAAGAGTTGAATGAGAGAGAATTTAAAGGAGGACAAGTAACCTGGATTGATCATTTATAATAATAATAATAATAGTAATAATAATATACGAATTCGTGTTTTTTATTACATATTTATGCAGTAATGCAGTTACTCATCGTGTTTCTGTGCTATTTTAGTAGAAACGACGATTTAATTAAATGATTTACAGTAATAATGAAACGTATGTATGTGTATATATTACTATCTGTAGAAAGCACATACTATGTGGTCAAAATGACCCTAAAATGCAAAATAATATGCCTAATCAGGGATAGTGAAGCTCCATTTCCAATGCATAAACATAAAGATCCAAAGAATAAACATCAAATAACATTTGAAGTTTGTGAAAATGAAAATGTTTAAAAAAAATATTTGTTAAATACAGTTTTATTTATTTGTATTTATTTATTGTTCTCATATTTATTGTTTGAATTTTGTAATGTGTTTTTGTAAAGTCATAATTTTGTTTGGCCTATATTGCTGTTTTAATCCGTTTACTCTTTGCAATAGTTAATGTTTAGCCTACTATTTTTCATTGTGTGATTTTGTATAAAAAATAGGGTCAGTTTGATCCTCAAGCATCATTATAATTATTAATTTTAATAGATGCAACCTACAAGTAAAAAACAAAAACATACAAAATATTTAGTCCCCTTTTTTTACTCCGTATAATCACAAGTGAGATTTCAATGATATAATATTATATCATTAATATAATATAATATGTAAATGTTTGCGTGAGGATCGTGTTTAGAGGATTGAAAATATCATTGGCTCAGTAATGCAAACTAACTCGCATACTAATAATTCATGAGCTCAACCAGAGTGCCGCGTCACGGATCGACTCTGATTTACACACACTGGAGTGCGCGCATCCGCGGTTCTGATGAGAGTGCGCGCGGGGTCGCGCATCTGTGGATCCGCTCATCTCGGGTGACGCGACTCGACTCCATGACTTAACAAATAAAAAAAAAAAAAACGATGATGATAATGATTATGATGAGAATCGACGCGGATTCCTGATGGAGGAAATAAGCGATACGAGGAGAAGAAGAAGCGCGTTCATGTGAGGAGCAGAAACTGGGGTGCGCTTCCATCTGACAGCAACGCGACGAGTGAGTGAACGTGTGATGAAAACAACACGACAGGCAGGAGAATGAGATCTAGACATTACTGACGCGTTTTATTGATGCTCAACATCCACTGGCCTGCAGAAGATCCGAACATCTCACAGGAGATGCTTATTTCATATACAGTCACGCGTTATCCGTCATAAATGACAGTTTGGGCTGATATTTAATTGATATGATCGTCACAGGCTCTCAGATGTTGATATAAACGAGCGTTTTCTTCTGCGAATCTCGAATGAATCATGAATCGTTTTGAATCTCGCAGATGCTGCTGTGTATTGTCCCTGATAGCACACGTACATCTCGGAGACGTCTATTTGACGTCGCATTTACGTCTGCAAGACGTATTTTTTAGAGCGTTTACTCATCTGCAATACATATAGGACGCTTTCTATCAGATGTCAAATAGACGTTTAGAAGATGTCTTTAAGATTTAGAATGCGTTTGAAACTGACATCTTAAAGACATCTGTCAGATGTTTGTACACAGCAGATGCTTTCCAGATCTTTAACAGACAAACTGTGCTATCTGAGATGTTGTCAGGGTTGCATGAACTACAGCAGCCACCGGAGTAAACACAACACACACATCCTAATGAATGTCTCTGGAGGAACATCTTCAGCATTTAGTCTCTGAAGGTTTTAATTGAATTTCTGCTTCAGCTCGAGCTCTCCCGGATGATTCAGATCTAGAACTGAACGATTTGGTTTCTGCTGGACTAAAGAAGATCTTAATTCGCGGTAAAGGTCTTAAATCAGAATTCGTTGCCCCTGATAGCATGCGTACATCACTGAAACATCTATTTGATGTCTGGAAGATGTATTTTTTAGAGTGTTTGCTCGTTTGCAATACGTCTGTAGTTCGTTTCCTATCAGATGTCAAATAGACGTTTAGAAGATGTCTTTAAGATTTAGAATGAATGTAATACTTATATCTTAAAGATGTCTGTCAGATGTTTGTACACAGCAGATGCTTTCCAGATCTTTAACAGACCTCTTGCAGATGTACCTGTGCTATCTGGGGCATGCATTGCAAAAATTAATGTTTTGCTTTCTAGTACAAATATCTAAATAATCAAGATATTTTTACTTAAAATGCAAATTGAAGATATAATGTCCTGTTTTCGTATAAATTGTATGAAAATTAAATAAGTACTTTATGCTTAAATAAGAACATATATCTGTCACAGATAGCACTCATACCTCTGCAAGAGGTCTGTTAAAGATCTGGAAAGCATCTGCTGCATACAAACATCTTCCAGACGTCTTTAAGATGTCAGTTTTAAATGCATCTTAAAGACATCTTCTAAACGTCTATTTGACATCTGATAGAAAACGTCCTCTAGACGTATTGCAGATGAGCAAACACTCTTAAAAACACGTCTTGCAGATGTAATGCAGACGTCAAATAGACGTCTTTGTGATGTATGTGTGCTGTCAGGGCAATGAGGAAAACATTTCCTTTGAATTATGATTTTTTTGAGCCCATTGACAGCATAATGTGACCAATCAAAAAAGCCCAGCATTAAAAGAAGACAGTATAGCAGATACTTGCATTAAATGATATAAATATCAGTCGTCACTCTATATCTCCAATAATCTGTTTTAGTAACATGAGATTGAAACGATCCAAACATATAATGAAATGCAATCCAGTGCTGATTGAGAGATGTAGAAATAAACGCTCCTCAAAAGATGTGAGATGTTCTGGAGGCTTGTGAAGATCAACAGTGAAAGTAAAGCTTCTGGAAACAAACGCTCCTCAAAAGATCCTGATGATCAGATTTGAGACTCTAAAACATGATTGATGGAGAATCAAGTAAAGCTGAGCTGCTTCAGTCCAGTATGTGTTCATCTGGAGATATTACTGCAGTTATTCTGACCTTTACTTGATCAAAAAAGATTGACTCAAAAGATCAGATTTGAAGGAGGATGCAAAAAAAAGAGTTTAAAAAACTATCAATCAGACACAGTGACAGCAAAGTGTTTATATCATCACAAATGTTACTATATTATAGTCAAGCACAAATCCCCTGAAACAAACAAAATAAATTCAACATATCAAAACATTAAAAGCGTGAAGATATTAAAATATTATAAACATTAACTTCATGATTGTCTGTAGAGCTGCTTTGAAACACAGTAATTTTATTGTACCTGTCGTGTCTTTCAGCTTTGATCTGACACAGAGAGGGCAAATGGTGTACTTCCTGTCCGTGGAGGGCATAAAGCCCTCGTTCCACTCCGCTGTCCTCTTTAACCCCGCCATCAACCACTCAGACAGGAACGGTTCCTCCACGCCGACACCCGTCATCTGCCGTCCGGACACCCCCTCGTCCGCCGCCTCGCTGCAGAGCAACGTCTCGCTGACGTCGTACGAGCTGTCGCCGGCGGAGGTCACGCTCCTCGGCCTCGTGTTCGGGGTGTTCTGGGTCGTATCGGTGCTGGGGAACTCGCTGGTGTGTGTGGTGATCCATCGGAGCCGCAGAACCCAGTCGACCACCAACTACTTCGTGGTGTCGATGGCGTGTGCGGATCTGCTGTTGAGCCTAGCCTGCGCGCCGCTAGTTCTCCTGCAGGTTTCCGCGGGTCACTGGCCTCTGACCGCGGCCGCATGCAAAGCCGTGCGATACTTGCAGCATCTATGCCCTGGAGTCCAGATCTACGTGCTTCTGTCCATCTGTGTGGATCGTTTCTACACCATCGTGTATCCGTTGAGCTTTAAAGTGTCGCGTGAGAAAGCCAAACGAATGATTCTTGCGTCTTGGCTCTTTGACGCCGCGTTCGTATCGCCGTGTTTGTTCTTCTACGGATCGTCGGCGTCGCAAAACCACTGCGACTTCTTCCTGGCGGACAGCTGGGACGGGGTGGCGTACGCCGTCGCGCATCTTCTTCTTGGTTTCTTGGTGCCGGCGCTGCTCATCGTGTCGTTCTACCAGCGGGTGGTGCGCTACATCTGGAGGATCGGCGCTGACGGGCGAACGGTGCGCAGGACCATGAACATCGTCCCCAGGACTAAAGTCAAAACCATTAAGATGTTCCTGATGCTCAACACTGTGTTTCTCCTCACCTGGACGCCGTTTTACGTCGCGCAGCTTTGGCACCCGAAGGAAACGACGGGCCCAAGCCGACAGTCGGCGCTGTTTTTCGTTGCCGTGGCATGGATCTCCTTCAGCTCCACGGCGTCCAAACCCACACTGTACTCCGTGTACAACGCCAACTTCAGACGCGGCATGCGAGAGACGTTCTGCATGTCGTCCATGAAGTGTTACCGTAGTAACGCGTACACCATCACCGCCAGCTCGCGGATTGCCAAAAAGAACTACGTGGGCGTTATCGATCTGCCCGTGCCGGCAAAGACACTCATCAAGGACTCGGTTTACGACACTTTTGACCGGGAAGCAAAGGAGAAGAAGTTGGCATGGCCTATTAGCACTAACCCACCCAACACCTTCGTATAAAGGCTCAGAAATTAACGTTTAAGAGATTTGGGTCAAGAAGTTCACCCAAAAGTGAAAATTCTGTCATTAATTACTCACCCTCATGTCAGTCCAAACCCGTAAGATCTTTGGAACACAAATTAAGATATTTTTGATGCATTCCAAGAGCTCTCTGACCCTCCCATAGACAGCAAGGTTCCTTACACGATCAAGGCTCAGAAACATATCAAGGAGATCGTTAAAATAATCCATGTGCAACAGTGTTTCCACCGTAACTTTACAAAGCTACGAGAATACTTCTTGTGCGCAAAGAAAACAAAAATAATGACTTTATTCAACAATTCGTCTCCTCCGCATCACCCTGGCACCATTTTGGAGAGTATCACATACATGAACATCCAGGGTTGCCAGGTTTTAACAACAAAACCCGCCCAGTTGCTACTCATAACTAGCCCAAAACTAGCCCAATAGCATCTCGAGGGGGTCCCACCAATAAAAATTGCATTCCAGGGGATAAAATACACGTTTTTTGGTGGTGTTCCCCTGGTAAAATTCACAGTTTAGGAGCTAAATATCACGTTATTGGGGTCGCTTCAACCCGCATACATGAAAAACAACCCAACAACGTATGTGACACTCTCAAAAATGGCGCTACAGGGTGACGCGGAGGAGATGAATTGTTGAATAAAGTCTTTTTTTTTCTCTGCACACAAAAAGTTTCCCGTAGCTTTGTAAAGTTGATGTCACATGGATTATTTTAACGATCTCCTTGCTATGTTTTTGAGCGTTGATCGTGTAAGGAATCTTGCTGTCTATGGGAGGGTCAGAGAGCTCTCGGAAGGCATCAAAAACATCTTAATTTGTGTTCTGAAGATGAACGAAGGTCTTACGGGTTTGGTAATTAATGACAGAATTTTCACTTTTGCGTGAACTATCCCTTTAAAGAGATAGCTTGCCCAAAAATGAAAATTCAGTCATCATTTACTAACCCTTCAAGTTGTTCCAAACCTGTATGAGATTCTTTCTTAGGGGCCGTTCACACACAATGCGTTTTTCCATTCCAATGCGCTACTTTTCTAATGTTTTTCTATGTAAACGTGCTAGACAGACATGTTCGTGTCTTGCGTTTTTACGATGCAGTGTCAAGTTAAAAGAATTTCGATCGATGTCAGTTTCAAAACAGTGGACCAATCAGAAGACCCCGGAGGCGGGGCAAGCGTTGCCAGCTTTTGTTTACAGTTGCAACTGTTTTATTTGACGGCTACATGCCGGAGGAGGCGTCCTGCGCTGCATTTTTGTTTAAAACCATCCCTAAGTCCCGAGTCATTCTGTGTGAACGGTCCCTTACAGAAGATATTTTGAAGAATGTTGGTAGCCAAACAGTTGATGGTCCCCATTGACTTCCATAGTATTTTTGAATGGAAGTCAATGGGTACCAGCTGTTTGGTTACCAACATTCTTTAAAATATCTTCTTTTGTGTTCAACTTGAACCACTTTGGAACAACTTGAGGGTGAGTAAATGATGACAAAATGTTTATTTTTGCGTGAACTATCCCTTTAACTCATTATAATGATACGCGGATGAGTAAGTTGCTGTTGCTTTACCTGCCGTTGCACCACGATCACACACAACAGAATCAAAACGACTAAACTAAATCTGTTGAAATGCAAAAAACGTGGTGCTAACTAGTTCAGATACACACTGATGGTATGGTCACACCCTTGATCCAGCGGAAGGAAAGCGTTTGATTGTCATGTGTTCTTCTGTTTGTGTTTCTGGTCAGTCTGTGATCCTACGGTGGCCTGGAGGCGCCAAACAGGGTTCATGTTAATCTTCAGAAGATGCGTTTGTGTCGTTTTGTGCCTGTAGTTACAGATAAACGTCATCTTATAGTTTTGTGTGTCATTTAATGATGCAACACAGACATATGTCCCTGTGACTTTACAATTAAACATTCTGTACGATTCAAATGTAAGCCACTGTCTGAAATGTATCATAAATGTAGCATTGCATCACTTGTATACAAATGGATGCTCTGCAGTGAATGGGTGCCGTCAGAATGAGAGTCCAAACAGCTGATAAAAACTCATCAGTTAACAACTGGAGAAGACAAAAGCTGAAACAAATCCAGCATTAAGACGCTTTAACTAAAATACCATAATCCATAGCTTCCTTCAGAGAAAAAGGGTTCTGGTCTGAATCAGGAGAGAAATCTGCACAGATCAAGCACTGTTTAAACATGCACTTTTATGGACTCTATGGTATTTTAGTTAAAAGCGTCTCAATGCTGGATTTGTTCCAGCTTTTGTCTTCTCCAGATGTTCACTGATGGACTGGAGTGCTGTGGATTACTTGTGGATTATTGTGATGTTTTTATCAGCTCTCATTCTGACGGCACCCATTCACTGCAGAGCATCCACTGCTGAGGATATTACTGATCCGAACTGACTAAACCTGATGAAGACTCATCGTCCGCTGCTCTCTGCATGCTCAGTGTTGGATGACGACGCTCTATTGTTATTTGGGATGAAAGCGAAGGGCTTTAATGAAACACACACATCATAATGAGATTTCATATTGAGGGCGAGGACAATGAAAGCGCTTGTGCAGCTCTGGATTCTGAACCCAGACAAAAGAAAACCCTTCAGCTGCACAGAATGATAGCAGCAGCACATGTACCTGAATCATTATCAGTCTGCGCTAGAAATACATCAGTTATACTGTTCATCTGACAACACAAACAGAACATTATTGTACTAGCAATAAATGAGCTCTAAACATAAACTGAAGCAAGGAAGACAAGAAGACTCAGATGCACTGCGGTGGAGCAAAGGTACATGTTTTAATAAGACGTTTATCTTTAATAAGCATCATCCTGCTACAAATTACAATCTAAATATTATACACGCCATATAAAAATATATTTGAGCTCTAAACATAGATTATGCCAGCCAGGATAGAGTCACAAGGAAACGTGCCGAAGGCCAACGAAAGTGTTTCACGTTCATTAAAACTTGAACTTTTCACGAAACACTTCTACATCTGTGTTTGGGCCGATCAGCACCGATAACATAGTTTTACATTCATCAGATTGATTCAGATCGTAACTCTTTGTTTTTGGCAAACCTGCCAATTAAAGCAGAAAGATCAAATAAAGTACAAAAATTAGAGCTTTGAAGGAAAGTGCTTTGAGATTCGGTTGGTGAAATAAATACACGATCAACAACAAACACCGACGAACTCTGTCTGTACGAGAGAAGAGGGAAGTGCTATGCGTCGAAATCTTTCAAATGTCGTAAAGTGCAAAGAGTCGAGCGAGAGATTTTGGCAACTCCTGTCTGTTTGCGATGGAAGCTGGTTTCTACCATGGGATAAAGGAATAAAAAAACGGTACTTGTGACTTTTTATCTCAGGTCTGAGAAAACAACTGGGAACCGCCAGATATAAACTTAGAATTCAGACTTTTTTCTCCGGAGTTTACATATCGCAATTCTGTTTCAACCAAAAAATAAAAAAAGGTTTATTTTAAAGTTAATATCTCACGATTTTGACTTTTCTTCTCAGAATTGCAAGTAGTTATAAATTTAGGAACTGCATTATTTTGATTTAAAATCTCTTAATTCTTTGTTTATATCTCACAATTCCCTCAAAATTACAGAAAAAAGAAGTGAATTGTGACATGTAAACAATTAAAATTAAAGTAAAATTAGAGTTCCTGCGTTAGCAGCGCAAAATTAGAGCATTGCGTTAGCAGCGCAAAGGTTGTGGGTTCGATTCCCAGGGAAACACGTTAGGTAAAAAAAAAAAAAAAAAAGTTAGCCTGAATGCAAAAAAAAAAAAATGTTAGCCTGAATGCAAAAAAAAAAAATGTTAGCCTGAATGCAAAAAAAAAGTTAGCCTGAATGCAAAAAAAAAGTTAGCCTGAACGCAAAAAAAAAAGTTAGCCTGAATGCAAAAAAAAAGTTAGCCTGAACGCAAAAAAAAAAGTTAGCCTGAATGCAAAAAAAAGCTTAGCCTGAATGCAAAAAAAAAGTTAGCCTGAACGCAAAAAAAAAAGTTAGCCTGAATGCAAAACAAAAAGTTAGCCTGAATGCAAAAAAAAAGCTTAGCCTGAATGAAAAAAAAAAAGTTGGCCAGATTGCAGAAAAAAAAAAGTTAGCCTGAACGCAAAAAAAAAGTTAGCCTGAAAAAAAAAAGCCTGAATGCAAAAAAAAAACAAAAAAAAAGCTTAGCCTGAATGAAAAAAAAAAGTTAGCCTGAATGCAAAAAAAAAGCTTAGCCTGAATGCAAAAAAAAAAGTTAGCCTGAATGCAAAACAAAAAGTTAGCCTGAATGCAAAAAAAAAAAGTTAGCCTGAATACAAATTTTTTTTTAAAAATGTTAGCCTGAATGCAATGTAAGTCACTTTGGATAAAAGCGTCTGCTAAATGTAAATGTAAAATTGTGAGGACAAAAGGCTGAATCATGAAATAAAAAGTAGTTTTTTTTATCCAGGGTTCCACAGATTGAACTCAGGAACGCGGGAATCCTTCCTCTCATCACAAGTGATTTGGTACCAGAACGGTTCCAGAATAAATATATGAAGGAAGAGGAAATGTTTACGAATCACACAACAACCTGAACGTGAATCACGTCCGCATGAGGCATACCTCTCTGTCTGAACTGCCACATTAATGTGAATGAAACGACAGATAAACACTGTGAGTGAACATACAGGATCAACACTGTTCAGATTCTAACACGTCTTGCTCTGGCTGTTTCCGCTGGAGCCGAACTTGCCGTTCTTGGGGACCTTGTTGCTGGAGCTCTGCGGCGCTTTCTGCTCGTCTCCGGTCAGGAGGGCTTTGATCTCGGACGGGATCTTCCCCTGGTCCATGGCCAGACACCACTGCTTGTACTGCGGACACATGAAGAGCATCAGCGCGGCTGAGCAGACGCAGGCGAGCGACAGATCGAGCGTGTGTGTGTTTACCATATCCAGCTCCTCGCGCAGCGCACAGATGGCCCTCTCCTTACTGGACACCAGCTCCTCCAGATACTGGTAGCGCAGCTTCTTCCTGGCGCGACACTCTCTGGCGCTCTGCCGGCTTCTCTCCAGCTTGGCCTTCAGGTCGATCTTGGCAGGTTTGCGGCCGCGCTTGCCGGGTTTCTTCACTTTTCCAGCAACCATCTAGAGTTTAGAAGAGACTTTACGGTCATGTGATGATCATGACACATTAATAAACAATTGCTGTAAACAATCAAAATCACAGGTGGACGTCTGTATAGCTGCCTATTGAAATAAATTGAATTTATGCTTCATAATTGATTAATTTTACAATGCTGACACTTGCATTGATCTGAATTGTATTTAAATTGACGCACTCTGTTAAAAAAATAATTAGTTTCATAATTTATTGATAATTTATTTTGACATTATAGTCTTTTTTTTTAGAGCTGGTTCAATGTTGAAATTGAGTTTGTATTATAATTGACTCATTGTACTGATTCATTAACTTTTATTACTGTAAAGCTGCTTTTGAGAGAATCTTTATTGCATATAAATAAATGTTTAATTAAAAATTGCATTAGTGCTTTGGAGGTGGCGTGGTATTTTCATGCATACCACGATTCAGTGATATTAAAAGGCTACTCCGAGGTATTTCGCAGAATATCATTGCACATATGTATTAATCGCTGCTTTAGATGCTGATGATGTTCATAAATGTTCATATGACGCACTTTACTGTCATCCATCGCGTGTTTTCCGATCGACGCGAGTCTGCAGTCGAGTGCTGATCCTCGATCATTCACCTGTAATCGATCAGAGAGTCCGACTGAGATGATTTTTGATCAATCTTCCAGTGGAGCTGCCTGTGTTTTCAGCCGAATGCTATCAGAGCTTTTCCGGTTCTGGCGCGGGTGACGCCCACCGCGCTGCATGCTGGGACTTGTAGTTTCCTCCCGATGGCCAAAATTAATCATTCTAGAAAGATCATGGGTTTACACTCACACTCATCACATATCTATATATATATATGTACACAACACCAATATAATAACTCACAAAAAATATACCCCGAGAGCAAATTGTAGTCCGTTACTGATTCCAAATCGCACGACAAAAATTGTAGGAAAATCTGTTCCTTTGATTGTAAATCTGTTCCTTTGATTGTAATTAACAACATGATGTGCATTAAATGTAACAAAATTCAAATCAAGCAAATAAATTAAAAAAATAATTAACAACATGATGTGCATTAAATGTTACATTACGCCATGCAAGTAAATACGTTAAGTGAAGTTCAGATGACACAAAAGTTTGGGAATGCCTGCGTTACAAGTAAATAAGAAATTATGTAAATTTGTGCATTTTCGTGTGTTTGGAAGACTAAAGCAATCGAAAGTAAAAGTAATCCGATTTTTGGAATCTGATTACGTAATCCAGATTACATGTATTCGGTCTCCACCCAGCTCTGCCTACTCCTCACACAAAACATTCTGCATTTTTAGATTTTCCAAAAACTTCATTCTGTATGATTTATAAGCTTGTTTCCTCAAATGTCCAAAAAATGTACCAAAAAATGTCCCCACAATGTCATAATGGATAATTTTTCTCATGTAATTTGTAATCAGTAACGGATTACAATTTGTAAGTAATCTATCCCATATAGCACACATACCTCTGCAAGAGGTCTGTTAAAGATCTGGAAAGCATCTGCTGTGCACAAACACCTGATAGACGTCTGTAAGATGTCAAATTTACATGCATTCTATCTAAATCATAAACATCTTAAAGACATCTTCTAAACGTCTATTTGACATCTGATAGGAAACAAACTCGGACGGATAGACGGATTGCAAATGAGCAAACACTCTAAAAAATATGTCTTGCAGATGTAATGCAGACGTCAAACAGACGTCTCCGTGATGTAGCTACATGTGCTGTCCCCTGATAGCACACGTACATCACAGAGACGTCTATTTGACATCTGCATTACATCTGCAAGACATATTTTTTATAGTGTTTGCACATCTGAAATATGTCTATAGGACTTTTCTTTTTAGATGTCTATTAGATGTCTTTAAGATGTTTATGATTTAGAATGTATGTAAAACTGACATCTGAAAGATGTCTGTCAGACATTTGTAGACAGCAGATGCTTTCCAGATGAAGCGATCTTTAACAGACCTCTTGCAGACGTACGTGTGCTATCTGGGTCAGGGATGACATCCTCATATGAAGATAGTTGATTTTTTTTAAAAAAAAGTTAAAGTATATTCCATGACAGCACACATACATCACGGAGACGTCTATTTGACGTCTGCATTACATCTGCAAGACGTGTTTTTTAGAGTGTAGTATGTCTAGAGGACGTCTCCTATCAGATGTCAAATATACGTTTAAAAGATGTCTTTAAGATTTAGAATGCATGAAAGATTACATCTTAAAGACGTCTGTCAGATGTTTGTACACAGCAGATGCTTTCCAGATCTTTAACAGACCTCTTGCAGACGTGCCTGTGCTGTCTGGGTGAATGTCCAGCAGTAATAAAGCGTGTATGTGTGAAATAAATGGAGCTCTGCTGCTGACTGTGTAATGAGAGCCGGATCGCGACTGAAGCTCCGCCTCATAAACACTTTTACACTGTTTTACACTCATTTACACGCTCAGAGTCGGCGTGAAGAGCGGATTCTGCGCTCATTAGCGGGCGTCAGCGGATCCGCGGATCTTTATTCTCCGGTTTTTAGCCTGAGTCTGAGTTTGAGGCCGGTGTGAGTTTCAATGACGCCATGATGTTATTTTTACCAGATGAGCTCACGAACTCACTCTAACTTCACCAGCGGCGAACTGACCAGCTTTAACTAGCCTAACTACCCATCCGCGTCTCAGTCGGGGTTACTACTCACCCGGTCTTCTTTATCTGTGGATTTGCTGTAAAATGAAACGGACTGAAACTTTCACGGTGAGTTTCGGACATGTGTTAAATGATAAATAGTTCGCGGAGTGTGTGTGTGTGTGTGTGTTGAGACACGATGTTCTTGTTAGTTTCGTTTACTAAGTAAACCTGGTAAAAATGAGTTTAAAGTTCTCGAAAGCTCCGTTCAGTTCAGTTTTTGTTTCATATTTACTTTGCTGTCATTAAATACTGTACATTATATGACTGACATCTGTAAAGAAAAACACAGAAAACACACTCGTGTCCTGTTCAAATGTAACTTTACAGTAAAATAGTGTGGTGATACCATGGTACTGTAATCTATGGTACAGAATGATTATCACATTTCTGTACCATTACTAATAGAGTACTATAGTATTACCATAGTATATTCTGTTCTCACTTAGATAACATTACCATAATATCGCCATCAGTCAATTAATACATATAAATCTGTTATAATAATAATCAGGGTTATTATAGTTAACTAAAATTAAAAGCATAAAATTAGCTTTTTTGTTACTTTAAAAATAAAATAAATGTTAACTAAATAAAATAAAATATAAAAAAAATTAAACTTATTAAAATAACTGAAACTAAAACTAAAATAAAAACTATATAGATATCTTTAAAAACAAGAAAACAATAAATACAAATGATAGAAACGCTCAACAAATTTACTAAAACGTAATATGAAATCAGAAAGTATACAAATAAAATCAAAATAATAACTCAGATAGCACACATACGTCTGCAAGATGTCTGTTAAAGATCTCTTGATCTGGAAAGCATCTGCTGTCTACAAACGTCTGACAGACGTCTAGACGTCTTTCAGATGTCAGTTTTACAAACATTCTAAATCATAAACATCTTAGAGACATCTAATAGACGTCTATTTGACATCTAAAAGGAGACGTATTGCAGATGAGCAAACACTCTAAAAAACACGTCTTGCAGATGTAATGCAGACGTCAAATAGACGTCTCCGAGATGTACGTGTGCTATCAGGGAACAAAAAGTGTAATATCATCTCAGTGATACTAAAAATAACACTCAAAATCATATCTATCTGAAAAACAAAACAAAACATGGTAATAGCATGGTACTGTGTCTGTTTTCAGTGTGTGAAAGTCACATGATCACGTCTCTCATTTCAGGATATTTCTGAAAGGGAAGTTCAACATGTTTATTCACTAGCGGCATCATAAAAATCACCTGTGGAGGAACAGAAAGCACTTATGGTGTTGTTGTTGTTTTTGTGTGACTGTTTCTATGTTACAAATACAGACTCGGAGTAAACATGACATGTTATGAAGGGTCACTACCTGCACTAAAATATCATTTCTATACAAATGAAAGACTTTCCCATGGATTTAATCTCCTGAAACCCAGAATAAAGGTTTTGTGATTTTTAAAAAAAAAAAAAAAATTATTTTGTCATTACAGCATAAGAAACAAATGGAGAAAAACATTTTTGAAAAAATATATTTTATTCATATTTTCTTCTATGTCCTTAGTAGAGTATGCCAAGACTAAGTTATTAAAAATAATAATAATAATAATAAAAAAGGTATGTACAGGCAAAAACAATGCTTTATTTTTTCATTCCCCAAATAGTTTTTAGGTTTCAGGTTTTAGGTTTTTCCAAACTTTGTACAAAGATGATTCTCAGCTATGTTAGGAAAGATATAACAGAATGATTTGATATACTACTGTATTTTATGGAATATGTGTGTAGAATGTTCATATATTGGTATTCCCATTCTGTAGACTACATTGAATCTAATTTGCATATTAATGTGTTCTTGGGGCAAACCATAATGGAAAAAAAGTGTGATAATGGGAGTAATAACTTGGCAACATTTTCATTAGATATCTCATATTTCATAGGAATATTGATCTATAATTTCTTGCTGTTTCTCCAAAATGCCTGATTAACATGCCATTTGTCCTGGAGTCCTCTACAGAAGACATGTATGAAAATGATGCCCTGTTTCATAACAAAAAGTCATATTCTGATTTGAAACCCCATAGCATTTTTCTGAGATGTTTATATACGACAAACAATTTGAAAATTAGCCAGATTTAAATTATAATTACAAAACATTATCATATTTCCCTAAGAGTACTAAAATTGATCATTCTGTCAATATCAGTGATATTTAAAGACCAAGGAGGAAGTGTGTTTGTGATCAAACCTCCAAATATCTGCTATCCCTAAAAATCCCTGAATGTGCTCTGTACAGGACATCTTGACTTAAAACTTATAATGACCTCTACAGAGGACAGAAGTCTATGCCTGGGTCCCTTAAAGACAGCATTTCCCAACAGATCGGCTCTTCAGATGTTTGTTGACTACAAAACAAGAAGAGTACAAATAAAGCCAAAGATGGGTTTGGGTTTGTGTGTTTATATCATGTTTAAGTGAGTCCGAAGGTTTGGAGTGACTCCATATGAAGGGTCAGTCAGTATGATGTTGTCCAGTGAGCGTCTGAAGAGGAAGTTGGTTTGCTAATCGCGACCTGGCATCGATCCAGGGGTGTGACGGCACTGAAGGAGAACTTCCTAAAATTAACCTCTCACACTCTTACATCCATGTTTAAAGAGGACGTTGTGATGTGCGGGTCCTTCGCGACTCGCAGCAGACAGACAGTGAGAGTAATGGTGCGTTCGGAGCTCGTTATCGTCTCCTCGTTAAACACAGGCGCGCAGGAGGAGGCCTGTCATTAGGATAAGCCTCGGCTTCCCGGCGGTTTGTTGTGGTCGCGAATCTTCCGATGAGGAACTCGTATCTGTGATGTTCTAGGGGAATCGAGAATTTCCCCTCGTAAAGCTGAACGTGCTCACGTCACCGTTTCATTTCCACAAATGTCTTACTTGAAGAAGAAGAAGAAGAAGCCGGTTAGATCAGGATCATTCAATAAAGCAGCTAGTTGTGTTGGTCAGTCCAGCAGTTATCTAGTAACCGACCCATAGAGGCCAAAGGCCGGTTGAATTAACAGCTTAGATTAGTCTTTAAAAGTTTTTTTTTCTTCCAAGACAGATCAGTTACAAAAAGGTAGATTTTATATTTAAATCTGAAAATTAAGGCTGATTAGCATTTGGTTGGTCAAACTAGTAAAGGCTTGTTTATGCAACCGGCCACAACTATGAACTTTAGTTCCCTGCTGGATCTACTAGTGCAGGACAACAACAACCAATCTGATCAACTTGACTGATAATTAATGAATATTTATTGAAAACAGGGATTCCACAGGTCTTTAAAAACTCTGTGTTCACACTGCAGACAAATGTGGCCCAAATCCGATTTTTTTTTCTCACGTGTGACTCCGATCTGTTTTTCTCGTGACAGTGTGAACAGCACAGAATCTGACATTTTCAATTCCGATTTGTGCCACTTAGGTATGTGGTACTAAATCCGATACAGGTCAGATGTTTTGCAATGCGACGATTGTTTATTTAAACCGGGAGTCATCTCAATTATCACCAGTAATGTATGGAGTGCCACAAGGATCTGTCCTAGGTCCTCTGCTATTTTCAATATACATTACATTGTTATGCTGATGATACTCAAATATTTATCTCAACAAGACTAGATGAAATTTCTAAATTATCTAAGCTAACAGAGTGTATTAAAAATTTAAAAGATTGGATGACCAATAATTTTCTCCTATTGAATTCGGATAAGACAGGGATATTACTTACTGGACCAAAAAGCAGTACACGGAATCTCTTGGATTACAATTTGCAACTATTTTCTGTAAAAATAAAACTAATTTTCTGTAAAGCTGCTTTGCAACGATTTGTATCGTTAAAAGCGCTATACAAATAAACTGGGAGTCACTTCAAAGATTTTACATACCCGAAGTTATCAAGACAAAGTTATCAAAACTCATATTACAGTGACAACTTTATATACAAGCAAAACATGAGGGCTCGTAACTGTGCTCTCTTCTGTCACATCCATTTCTTTATTTTTCATATTGGCTGCGCATAATTTCGATGGCTTCTGCAGCAGTTCACACTATAAATAAATGCATAATAGCTTACTTTATATTCTCTGTTTTTACTTCCGTATGACAGCGTGCTGTGTTGCCAAGTCCACAGATGTTTTTATCTCCGTTGTTTAAAGCGACCCCACTAACGTAATATATACCCTCCTGGAACACGACTGGGCTAGTTTCGAACTAGTTTAGAGAAGCAACTGGGTGGATTTTGTTGTGAAAACCTGGCGACCCTGTTGGTATTGTTTTTTTGCGCATGCGTGTCAATTCAAAACCATGATCTGTTCACACTGGAAATCTGATATTGGCCACATTTAATATAACAAACTGGATCTGAGCAAAAAGTGTTAACGTAGCCATTTGGTTTTGGTCTTAAATAGTTAAACAAAAGTCTTAATTCTTCGCAATCAGTGTATGCCGAAGGATCGTTATGGTTTTGATAGTATAATTTGTTGTAGATGGTTGTAAGATGCATATTTAGGTTGGCTTGAGAAAGCTTATTCTTATTATTATTTTCCAACTGATCGGACTTATGATTTTCATATGATCTTATGATAGCAATGTGCAATATCATGTTAGCAGCATGATAAAACATGCTAGCAAAATGCTAGCAACATGGTAATCATGCTAAAAACACATTAGCAAAATGCAGGACATGCTAACATCATGCTAATCAGCTTTTAGCTTTTACAACTGCCTCAAACTCTCAGGCTAGGCTTTCTCAGGCCAAAGTCAAAAGTTTTCTCACTAACTTTACTCAGCTAGTTTAGTTTGTATCTATCATCTGTTTGAATGAGCTGCTGGAAGTAGTAAAGCATAGACATTTCAAAATATTTTATGATTAAAATTCCCTCATTATGCATAAAATCTTCTCCCCCCCCCCCCCCCCCCCACTGGCTATTATTGGTATATTGACTACACAACATACAGTATCTTAAATACTCTTAAATTTGATTTTAGAAAAGCCGTGTTTAACATCGTTTTAGAGGTTTCAGCGTGACTTTGGACTGATATTCACCTCAGAGACTGTAAATCTCAGTTTGTGTGTTTCATTTACAACGCCTCGGGCCTTTAAAGTGTCTGTGGTTTGATTTCAGCCTCGTTTGATCTGTTTGTGTTTTGATGGCCATTCGACGGGTCAAAGTCCTCCATGGCTGTTATCTCTTCCAGGCAGGTTGAGCCATTAACCTTCGGTCAGAAAAACACAGAGCAAACAGTTTTAATTCAGCTCGGCCTTCACAAACACGCAGGGAAGGTCAGAAAAAATTGACGTGACTTGAAGAAACTGTGATGCCAATTTGTTCGCCAACAATTTAAAATTAGAGTTCAAGCTGAGAAAAACACTAGAATGCTCATGAATAAACATTCAAGCTGAATCCTGAACGGTCCTAAAACAGATCCAGAAATAAACGTTGTGAGAAACGGCTCCATGACGTCTGAAATCAGATCTGTGTTTTATATGAGGAAATGCTCGTCGCTCTAGTTTCATCTTATTAGAGGGAAACACAAGATGCAGAAACTCTGGTTTTGTTTGATATTTGATGGGGGATGGAAACGCTTTTTTTTCCCTGAGGCCTGTTCATGATGACGTCACATGATCTCATGTTGCCGCCTCCGCACACGCGTGTGAAGCTGATCTTCTCATGTCAGCATGGCTTCAGTCTCGCTCACATCTGGACTTCGCTTTCACTCTTTCAGCTGATGTTTCTGTGACAGTTTCAAACCGTGATTCTGACGTCACGATTGGCTCTGTTCACATTCTGAATTCATGCAGCCTTCATAAAGTCCTGCCAATAGTTCATAGGATGTTAGTATAGTGAGGATAGATGTGAGAACACATGGTGCTGCAGTTTGTGAATCAAACAGACGGAAAGATTGTTTTTTCCTGATGTCAGGATCAGAGCTTTGATTTGATCCAGACACACGTGACATAATACTTGTTGTTCACACCAACAACGATGACCATAACAATAACTGTACATTTTTAATAATCACTTTAACCCTAAGAGACTTGTGAAGTCCACACCACAACTTCAATGATAACGACACGGAAGAACAATATTGCTGATGTCTCTTTCAGAGCAATTTTTTTTTCCAACAATGACAGCCAATTAGAATCCATTCGTCTTTAAAGAGCTTATCGTCCACTGGTATGAATGCGAAAATACTTATTGTTATAGTTTATTGTTTTAAGGCCCATTCACAACAAGACCTGTAATGATGACTATAAAGTTATAATAATATATAAAGTTTTAAAAATCGGTCGAACTCTAAAATAATAGCGATAACCAGTGTTGGGGAAAGTAACTTTTAAAAGTAATGCATTACGATATTGCATTACTCCGTTAAAAAGTAACTAATTGCGTTAGTTACTTTTATGGAAAGCAATGTGTTATGTTACTTTTGTGGTACTTTTTGTCACCTGGGCTGGGCTTGTTTGTTTGTTTTTAATAATAAAAAAAAAAAAAACAAAGTTATATTTTTGCCAACTCTAAGCACACCAAAAGTGAAAATAATAAGCCTCAGGCTGATGGAAGTGCCTCTGCATCTCCCGATTTTTCTTGTCAGTGAATAACTGGGAAAACGAAGTAACTTGGGTTACTGATTTAAACAAGTAACTCAGATATTTCATTGCTGTTGTTGTTGTTGGGATTTTCCCGGCATACGGGACTGACTGGCAGGTTATTACGGCACACAGGGGAATTTCACTGGTTTCTGTGCAATCCTGTACACATGAAAGAGATGACATAATTAAAGCAGACCTCTCTTGTTTTTAGCACTCACATTCCAACAGACACGTGAACTCAAAGCTGCTGCTTGAATGAGCCGTTTTCATGGTGAAATCACTGTGACGCACAAACTCTCACATCATTAATATGCATATTACTCTTGGATTTGTCAAATGCCCAATTTAGACTTAAGAGAGTCTGCGTGTGTTATAGACGCAGTGTGACGTGAGCAGTGTTTGGGGTGATGCATTACAAGTAACGTGAGTTACGTAATCCGATTACATTTTTTCAAGTAACTAGTAAAGTAACGCATTACTTTTAAATTTACAAGAGTTACTTCTTCAAATAAGTACTTTGTTTCCTATTTATTGCCTGGCAGCTCTCCTGTCCTCATGTTGAGAGAAATCGGGAGTGATGTGCAGAGGCACTTCCTTCAGCCTGAGGATCATTAATTTCACTTTTGGTTTGAAAGGGCTCGTACAGTTTCCAAAACTGTTTTTTTTAATTAAAAACAAATAAACAAGCCCAGCCCAGGTGACAAAAAGCAACACAAAAGTGACATAAATCATTACATTCCATAAAAAGTAACTAAGTACTTTTAGAGTATAGAGTAATGCAATATTGTAATGCATTCTTTTTAAAAGTAACTTTCCCCAAAACTCTCCCTGAGGGTTCATGATGTGTTTTTGTGTCTCAGCAGGATGACGGAGTGCAGCGGTAAGGAGGTGCATGAGGTCACGCCGCTGCCGCCTGTCTGTGGAGCCCCTGTGATGGTGTGAAAGAAACTCCTATCAGCCACTGAGCCCCAAACACACACACACACAGGCTGCGAGTAAGTGTGTTTTTCCTCTGGAGTTTCCTCTGGCTGTTTCTCATACGTTTTTGGGCCGCCTGCCGAACGCATCATCAGCTGCTACAATGGGGCCGTTGATCTCCTGAGCGTAGCGTCACTGAGACACAGAGACTGTTAGTGCAGAGACGGACTGAGGGATTGTGGGTATGTGTGAGCGCGCGGCGCGGCCCATCGGGGCCGAGGGTCTGGTGGCTCTGCTGGAGGGCTCTCTGGACCGCGTGCTGCTGATCGACAGCCGGCCGTTCGTGGAGTACAACGCGTGTCACATCCTGGAGGCCGTGAACGTCAACTGCTCCAAACTGATGAAGAGGAGATTACAGCAGGACAAGATCCAGATCAGTGAACTCCTGCAGCACTCGGCCAAGAGGAAGGTGCGTGAAGCTACATTACTCATCTGACCCGAGCAGATGTTCAGCGGGATGTTCACGCTGCTCTCTTACACTCAGACTGGATGCTGTATGATGCTCAAAATAAAACAAAACAGTGTTTTGGATCTTATTCGCTCACTGCATGTAAAAGAGCAGAGTGAATATCCTGCTAAACATCAGATTTAGTGTGAATCCGATGAGTAAATGTCAAAATCTAAAACAAAAGATTGCATATTTGATGCATTAGGCTTTAATGGCTCTGAAATAGTGAAAAAAAGAGACTCAAAATGAGCAAAAATATGCAATTTGCTGCAGATGCTGATATTTATAATATGATGAAATTCTGAAGCTTATGTTAATCAATGATATTTTTATAACAAACATATAATGAAACAAAAAAAGCGAAATGAACAAATAAAGGCATCTCAAGAGCTAAGAAACGGTCTCTACAAACAAGCCATCGTCTCTCATGAGGGCCATTGAGACGCCTTAGCAACAGGTTGCCGAGTGACCTCATCCCATAGTTATCTGTGCGAGTGCTCAGTCTCTCTCAGTGCTTATTGCTCTTTATATCAGCTGAGAGAAATCAGGAGTGATGTGCAGAGGCACTTCTTTTCATTTTTGGTGTGAATGAGCCCTTACAGTTGTCAAAAATACAACTTTTGTTTTGTTTTTTTATATTAAAAAAACAAATAAACAAGCCCAGCCCAGGTGACAAAAAGTAACACAAAAGTGACGTAATGCATTATGTTCCATAAAAAGGATTTAAGTTCCGCTATTAGTTACTTTTAATGAAGTAACACAAGATTGTAATGCATTACTTTTAAAAGTAACTTTCCCCAACATTGCAAGCTACTAACTGAAGTAGAAAACTACACTGACACAACTGGACAAACATGATTATAAATATAGAATGTCATTTTAATAACCAGAACACTAGAAAACAGGAAATAAGGAGCAGATATGAACTCACTATTTCATTATGTGTGTGTTTGTGTGTGTGTGTGTGTGTTTCAGCTGGAGCTCCAGGGTCAAGAGGTCGTGGTGTATGACCAGAGCTCGTCTGACCCCGCCTCCCTCTCATCAGAGGCCTTCCTCAGCGTCCTATTGGCCAAGCTGGAGAAGAGTTTCCCATCAGTCCACCTGCTCTCAGGTTCATATCACACACCTGCACCATGACAAACACTGATCGCACACTCACTGATTCAGGTGATCGATTCGGTCAGAGCGAGTCTCCAGTGAACAACTCACTGATTCAGATGATCGATTCAGTAAGAGCGAGTCTCCAGTGAACAACTCACTGAGTCAGATGATCGATTCAGTCAGAGCGAATCTCTAGTGAACAACTCACTGATTCAGATGATCGATTCAGTCAGAGCGAATCTCTAGTGAACAACTCACTGATTCAGATGATCGATTCAGTCAGAGCGAATCTCTAGTGAACAACTCACTGATTCAAATGATCCGGTCAGAGCGAGTCTCCAGTGAAGAAATTACTGATTCAGGTGATCGATTCGGTCAGAGCGAGTCTCCAGTGAACAACTCACTGATTCAAATGATCCAGTCAGAGCAAGTCTCCAGTGAACAACTCACTGATTCAAATGATCGATTCAGTCAGAGCTAGTCTCCAGTGAACAACTCACTGATTCAAATGATCCAGTCAGAGCAAGTCTCCAGTGAACAACTCACTGATTCAAATGATCCAGTCAGAGCAAGTCAGAGCAAGTCCAGTGAATAACTCACTGATTCAAATGATCGATTCAGTCAGAGCAAGTCTCCAGTGAACAACTCACTGATTCAAAATGATCCAGTCAGAGCTAGTCTCCAGTGAACAACTCACTGATTCAGATGATCAATTCAGTCAGAGAGAGTCTCACTGATTCAAATGATCTGGTCAGAGCTAGTCTCCAGTGAACAACTCACTGATTCAGATGATCAATTCAGTCAGAGCTAGTCTCCAGTGAACAACTCACTGAGTCAGATGATCGATTCAGTCAGAGCGAGTCTCCAGTGAACAACTCACTGAATCAAATGATCCGGTCAGAGCAAGTCTCTAGTGAACAACTCACTGATTCAAATGATCAATTCAGTCAGAGAGAGTCTCACTGATTCAAATGATCTGGTCAGAGCTAGTCTCCAGTGAACAACTCACTGATTCAGGTGATCGATTCAGTCAGAGCGATTCTCTAGTGAACAACTCACTGATTCAAATGATCCGGTCAGAGCGAGTCTCCAGTGAACAACTCACTGATTCAGGTGATCGATTCGGTCAGAGCGAGTCTCCAGTGAACAACTCACTGATTCAAATGATCTGGTCAGAGCTAGTCTCCAGTGAACAACTCACTGATTCAGGTGATCGATTCAGTCAGAGCTAGTCTCCAGTGAACAACTCACTGATTCAGATGATCAAGTCAGAGCAAGTCTCCAGTGAAACAACTCACTGATTCAAATGATCCAGTCAGAGCAAGTCTCCAGTGAATAACTCACTGATTCAAATGATCGATTCAGTAAGAGCAAGTCTCCAGTGAACAACTCACTGATTCAAATGATCCGGTCAGAGCAAGTCTCCAGTGAACAACTCACTGATTCAAATGATCGATTCAGTCAGAGCGAGTCTCCAGTGAACAACTCACTGATTCAAATGATCCGGTCAGAGTAATCTCCAGTGAACAACTCACTGATTCAAATGATCCAGTCAGAGCAAGTCTCCAGTGAACAACTCACTGATTCAAATGATCGATTCAGTCAGAGCGAGTCCCCAGTGAACAACTCACTGATTCAAATGATCCGGTCAGAGTAAGTCTCCAGTGAACAACTCACTGATTCAAATGATCAATTCAGTCAGAGAGAGTCCCCAGTGAACAACTCACTGATTCAGGTGATCTATTCGGTCAGAGCGAGTCTCCAGTGAACAACTCACTGATTCAGGTGATCGAATCGGTCAGAGCAAGTCTCTAGTGAACAACTCACTGATTCTTTGAGGCCGGTCAGAGCGAGTCTCCAGTGAAGAAATTACTGATTCAGGTGATCGAATCAGTCAGAGCAAATCTCTAGTGAACAACTCACTGATTCAAATGATCCGGTCAGAGCAAGTCTCCAGTGAACAACTCACTGATTCAGAATGATCGATTCAGTCAGAGCGAGTCTCTAGTGAACAACTCACTGATTCAAATGATCTAGTCAGAGCAAGTCTCCAGTGAACAACTCACTGATTCAAATGATCGATTCAGTCAGAGCGAGTCCCCAGTGAACAACTCACTGATTCAAATGATCGATTCAGTCTGAGCGATTCTCTAGTGAACAACTCACTGATTCAAATGATCCAGTCAGATCAAGTCTCCAGTGAACAACTCACTGATTCAAATGATCGATTCAGTCAGAGCGAGTCTCTAGTGAACAACTCACTGATTCAAATGATCCAGTCAGAGCGAGTCTCCAGTGAACAGATTCAACTGATTCAGGTGATCGAATCAGTCAGAGCAAATCTCTAGTGAACAACTCACTGATTCAAATTCGACAGTCAGAGCGAGTCCCCAGTGAACAACTCACTGATTCAAATGATCGATTCAGTCTGAGCGATTCTCTAGTGAACAACTCACTTATTAAAAACAACCAGTCAGATCAAGTCTCCAGTGAACAACTCACTGATTCAGATGATCGATTCAGTAAGAGTGAGTCTCCGGTGAACAACTCATTGATTCAGGTGATCGATTCGGTCAGAGCGAGTCTCCAGTGAACAACTCACTGATTCAGATGATCGGGTCAGAGTAAGTCTCCAGTGAACAACTCACTGATTCAAATGATTTTGAGGTACAAACACTCAGTCCAGCTTTAGTATGACCTCATCATTACATAACCGCACACTTGCGTGTGTGTGTGTGTGTGTGTGTATGTCACTCACCGATGAAATCACCGCTGATTCACACAGGAAGTGAATCCAGAGATGGAGAGGAACTGAAGCTCACTGGACTTTTGTTTGGTGTGTTTGTTCCTCTTTTGCATGTTACTGTAAGGTGTCTCTGGTTTTCCTTGTGTTGACCCGGTCAGGTTAGCTGTCAGGTGATGATGTCATGGGTGAGACGCTGATAATCAGATAATAACCTGTGTGTGTAAATTTAATAACTCGTTGACTTGATTAATGTGAGACGAATGAGACGCTATTCATATGTTTATTCATATTCATAATGTTTGACATCTTTTAAGTTTTTATTAATATTTAGTTTTTACTCTTATATGTTCAGTTTTTATTTTAATTGCATTTAAATTTCCGTGAATTATTTTTATTGTTATTTCGATTTTAGTTAGGGTTTGTTTTAGTTCATATTTAGTTTTTATTTAATCCAAATTAATAATTTAGTGCTTCAACTTTTTAAATATTACTATTTTAGGTTGCCATTTATTTTGTTTTTCAGTTTTAGTTTGTTTTAGTAGTTTTTTTTTCGTTGTTTTATTTTATTGTTTTTATTTTATAGTTAAATATTTTAGTGCCTCAGCTTTTCAAAATATGACTATTTAAATTTAATTTCAGTTTCAGTTTAGTTTTAGTTTTTATTTAGTCCCAGTTTATAATTTTAGTGCTTCAACTTTTTAAATATTTTTTAAATAAATACTATTTAGGTTGCCATTAATTCTGTTTTTCAGTTTAAGTAGTTTTTGTTTTTAGTTAGTAGGTTTTTTTTTTTTTAGTTGTTTTAGTTTTCAAAGTATGACTATTGATTGTTTTTTTCAGTTTTTTATAGTTTAATTTTATTTTACATTTAGTCATTTTAGTGCCTCAGCTTTTCAAAGTATGACTATTTAAGTTTAATTTAATTTCAGTTTTCCAGTTTATTTTAGTTCACATTTTATTTTTTATTTTTTAGTCATTTTTAGTGCTCAGCTTTAAATTTGACTATTTATTTTTTAATTTCAGTTTTCAGTTTAGTAGTTTTATAAATGACTATTTACGTTTAATTTAATCTTTTTTTTTCTTTTTTTTTAAATGACTATTTACGTTTAATTTAATTTCAGTTTTAGTTCAGTTTTATTTTATAGTTTAAATTTTAATTTTTTTTATTTACAGTTAGTAATTTTAGTGCTTCAGCATTTTTAAATATGACTGTTTAAATTTAATTTCAGTTTTAGTCATTTGTTCCTTTTATTTTTTTATTTTACAGTTAGTAACTTTAGTGCTTCAACTATAACTTATTTAGTTGCCAAGGCAGCATTTCTAATTTTTAAGTTAATTTTGACGTGCTCACTTTCATCTGAGGTGACACAAACCTGGATGCAATCTTAAAGACATCATTTGCTTTGGACATGAATCTAAGGTCATGTCTTCATCTCCATCCGTCCTCATAAAACACCGGTCTGTGTCCTGTCCTGGTCCGCAGGTGGTTTTGTGGCGTTCTCGCAGCTGTTCCCGGGTCTGTGTGAAGGCAAGTCCCCGCTGGTGCCATCCTGCATCTCTCAGCCCTGTCTCCCTGTGAGCAGCAGCGGGCCGACGCGGATCCTGCCGCACCTGTACCTGGGCTGCCAGAGAGACGTGCTCAACCAGGTGACGTTCACGACAGACACGAGTTACGAGCGCGTCACATGACCTCGTGCTGATGTCTGTGTTCCCGCAGGAGCTCATGCAGCAGAACGACATCGCTTACGTGCTCAACGCCAGCAACACCTGCCCCAAACCAGACTTCATCCCCGACTCGCATTTCCTGCGCGTGCCGGTCAACGACAGCTTCTGCGAGAAGATCCTGCCCTGGCTGGACCGATCCGTGGAGTTCATAGGTCAGACACCATCATCTGTCTATGCGTCTCCTGAGTTTTTTATTTTTCCAATCCAGAATGAAAATACATGCAATGACCAAGACGCACATAATTTTCACAGATATTATAGGTCAGACATGATCGTGTGACTGTAGAAGTAATAATGATGGTGTGAGGTCAGCTGACAGGAAGTGTTTTTGTGTGTTTCCTGTCAGAGAAAGCCAAGGCCAGTAACGCCAGCGTCCTGGTCCACTGTCTGGCGGGAATCTCTCGCTCGGCCACCATCGCCATCGCTTACATCATGAAGAGGATGGACATGTCTTTAGATGAAGCGTACAGGTACCACAGCAGGTTCTCTGATCTGCGTTAATTAAAGGATGAATCTCGTAGTACATATTGAGCTGAATTTAATTTCTTGATTTAAAGGTTAAATCATCCTTATATGAAAAGAAATACAGAAATTACTTGTAGCTTAATAAAAGGTTCTATTTTGCCTGGAGTGGCTCACTATGGAAGCCCGTTCCCGCCACTGAATTGCAAGATAAAAAGTCGCAATTACCTTGTTTTATATTTTATCCAGATTATATCTTACAATTCTGAATTTTTTTCTCGTGATTGCAAATTCATATCTTGCAATTCTGACCTTTTTTTCTCTTGCAATTCTGACCTTTTTTTCCTTGCAATTCTGACCTTTTTTTCTTGCAATTCTGACTTTTTGCACGCACAGCTTGCAATTCTGACTTTTTTTTTCTTGCAATTTGAGTCGACCTTTTTTTCTTGCAAATTCTGACCTTTTTTTGAGTCTTGCAATTCTGACTTTTTTTCTAGCAATTACTGACTTTTTTTCTAGCAATTAATCTGATTTTTTTCTTGCAAATCTGACCTTTTTTTCAGTGCAATTCTGACCTTTTTTTTCGCTTGCAATTCGGACTTTTTTTTTCTTGCAATTCTGACCTTTTTTTTAGGAAAATGACTTTGCAATTCTGACCTTTTTTTTCTTGCAATTCTGACTTTTTTTTGCTAGCAAATGTATTCTGACTTTTTTTCTAGCAATTCTGACCTTTTTTTTCTGCAATTCTGACCTTTTTTTCTTGCAATTCTGACCTTTTCTTTTCTTGCATGTGAAATTGTCTGACCTTTTTTTTCTTGCAATTCTGACATTTTTTCTAGCAATTCTGACTTTTTTCTAGCAATTCTGATCTTTTTTCTTGCAATTCTGACTTTTTTTAATTTCTTGCAATTCTGACCTTTTTTTTTTACTTGCAATTCTGAAGGTTTTTTTTTCTTGCAATTCTGACCTTTTTGAATTCTTCGCAATTCTGACCTTTTTTTTTTTTTGCAATTCTGGACTTTTTTTTTTTTCTAGCAATTCTGACTTTTTTCTAGCAATTCTGACTTTTTTTCTTGCAATTCTGACCTTTTTTTCTTGCAATTCTGACCTTTTTTTTCTTGCAATTCTGACCTTTTTTTTCTTGCAATTCTGACCTTTTTTTTTCTTGCAATTCTGACCTTTTTTTTCTTGCAATTCTGACTTTTTTCTAGCAATTCTGACTTTTTTCTAGCAATTCTGACCTTTTTTTTTCTTGCAATTCTGACCTTTTTTTCTTGCAATTCTGACCTTTTTTTTCTTGCAATTCTGACCTTTTTTTTCTTGCAATTCTGACCTTTTCTTTTCTTGCAATTCTGACCTTTTCTTTTCTTGCAATTCTGACCTTTTTTTTCTTGCAATTCTTACTTTTTTTCTCATAATTTTTTTCTCATAGTTTATGTCTTGCAAATAATTGTGAGGTAAAAAGTCGCTATGACAGATCAATCTCAAAGCTGTTACTGTGACCTCACCACATGCGTGTCCGTTTGCAGGTTCGTGAAGGAGAAACGGCCGACCATCTCGCCCAACTTCAACTTCTTAGGTCAGCTGCTGGACTTCGAGAAGAAGTTGAAGAGCGCGAGCGAGGCGCCGCTCAAACCGCGAGCGCCGTCAGACGAGCAGAAGCCGGAGCCGCTGACGATGCCCTGCGTTCTGGCCGGCGTCCCCGAGGAGCATCTTCTGGCCCGTGCGCTCTGCGGCCTTCAGCTCGGCGAGGAACCGGAGGAGGACGTCCGGCCCAAACGCTCCTTCTCCCTGGACATCAAGTCGTACGGCGAGTCCAGAGCGCCTCTGCGAGCGTTTCCCGTCGGTGAACCCTGCCAGTTCTCGCCGGTGCAGGAGGTTTCAGAGCAAAGTCCAGCTGAAGATCAAGCTAACAAGATGCTCCAGCGCAGCGGCAGCGTGGATGGAGCTCCAGCGGGGGTCCCGTCTCACTCGCAGCACCCGTCTAAAGCGGCGGCGGGGGCTCTGAAGGGCTGGCACTCGGACATCGTCCTGGGACCCGTGGCCGGAGGCTGGTTCCTCTCCTCAGAGTCGGCACGCTTCTACTCCACCTCGGCCATCTTCAGCGGCGGCAGCTGCGCTCCGGGTCTGGAGGCGGTGAGGAGACGCGGCCGGCAGCGCAGCGGAGACGGAGGAGACTCGCGCAGGAGCTGGCACGAGGAGAGCAGCTTCGAGAAGCAGCTGAAGCGCAGGAGCTGCCAGATGGACGGCATGACGGACAGCCGATCCCGAGAGGAGATGGGCACGAGGAGCAGCCAGTCCAGCTTCTCCGGCAGCTTGGAAATCATCGAGGTCTCCTGAGGACTCCACACGCGGTCATTCGTTTCTTTGCTTTGTTCTCATTCAGATTTGAACTCGATTTGGTGGGAGTCTCTCTGAACCACAGACATCCAGGACCTCACGACACAAATTAAGGCAAGAAACTACAGATGAACAGGCTGAACCTTAATATACATCACCAGCTGACTGATTACATTAAGAATTACAAACATTTCACCATGATTTCAGCGTGAATGAACTGTGTCCCTGGAGCACAGAAGCAGTCATAAGTAGCACAGGTATATTTGTAGCAATAGCCAACAATACATTGTATGGTCAAAATGATAAATTTCTCTTTTATGCCGAAAATCATTAGGATATTAAGTAAAGATCATGTTCCATGAAGATATTTAGTAAATTTCCTACCGTAAATATATCAAAACTTAATTTCTGATTAGTAATATGCATTGCTAAGAATTAATTTGAACAACTTTTAAAGGTGATTTTCTCAGTATTTAGATTTTTTTGCTCCCTCAGATTCCAGATTTTCAAATAGTTGTATCTCAACCAAATATCGTCCGATCCTAATAAACCATATATCACTGGAAAGATGATTTATTATATAAGTCTATAAATCTCAATAATTAAACTGCACCCCCTTATGACTGGTTTTGTGGTCCAGTTAAAGCCTTTAGAATATAGATAAAAATAAAACCGGTGTATGAAAGAGAAAAAAGAAATGGATTGGAATTGAAATCAAAAGATAAAATGCAATAAAATAAGCACTTAAATGTGTATTTTGGATGTTTTCAGTCCACTAGTCTGAAAGAAGCAGCAAACTAGAGCACAAAACTGACCAGTGCATGAAAACACACTGTAGTGTCTTGCCTTAAGAGCGTCTTTCTGACATGCATGTGTTGAATTATGATCTCAGGAAGCTGCGAATCTGTTGGAGATCTAGAATCAAACACACACACGCACAGATCTTTGATTCTCTCCATCGTCAGGCTCAAACATGTGATGATGCTCGGTCCAACACGAGACGTGACAGTGAGGTTAACCTTCTCAAAGGCTCAGAGCTCGTGAACTCTTCCTCGGATCACCGGACTGTTCCAGGATCAGCCGTCGAGGGCCATAAAGACTCACTCAGACCGTCCTTCCTCCCTGCATTCGATGACTTAGAACAGAAGGACTCAGAGTTTCCTAAAGCTGTGAAAATAGAGCTGAACCAATCAGAAGCAGCGACTCTACACAGACCTCAAATCTACAGTGATCAGTGTTTTATATTTTTACAATAAAGTCAGATGACTGATGCTATAATCGTTCTTGAGACAGATCAGCCGTTATTTTTGTGATTGGTGTCTGGGAGGGTACCGCTGAGCGTTTCTGGAGATATTAATCCGTAGCTGTTTATTGATTATGGAAATAAAACACAAGTGGTACATCTTGAACAGCTTCTGCTGTCTCTATTAAAACATGATTAGATGTTTAGAGCTGATCTTCATCTGGAACACTTCATGAATCGGGTCCATAGGTGGCGCTGTGTGCATATATCATAATATACACTTTATAACAAAATACCCTTTAACTATCCACCTTGTTTTGCAGAAGCTGTTCTTGTTTAAAACTAGGTAAACTAAAACTATTTGCACCACAAACCAGTGTGTTTATGATTACCATAATGAATTATATGATAAAAAAAATGCAATATCAAGCAGCATAACGGATTGTTTTTGTGAAGCTAAGATAGTTGGAAGTCTTGCACATTAAAGTTACAAATGGCCCTGCTGTGATTGGACCACGGGTGATCACGTGATCACTTTCTCTTCCGGGAAATTAGTGGAAAAAATAGCGGATTATGTCATGAAAAACTACATTTCCTAAGATGCTGTACAGAAAAACCCACCAATCAGTGAACAAAGCAATCCAAAACACACACACACACACACACACACACACACACACACACACACACACACACACACACACACACACACACTCACTCACTCACATATACACTCACACACTCGCACACACACACACACACACACACACACTCACACACACACACACACACACACACTCACACACACACACACACACACACACACTCACACACACACACAAACACACACACTCACTCACACACACACACACACACACACACACACACTCACATGTTCACTCACAACACACACACAAATTAATTTCACACACACACACAACATTTCTTATTATAATTATTTCAGTTTATCCCCACTGTCCACAAAAACTCACACAAAAAAACAAACACACACAAACACACACTATCGTTGACATAAATTCACTCACACACTCGCACACACACACACACACACACACACGCTCACATATTCACACACACACACTCACACACACACACACACACACACACACACACACACACACACACACACACACACACACACACTAACTCACACACACACACACACACTCACACACACACACACTCACACACTCGCTCACACACTCGCACACACACACACACACACACACTCACACACACACACACACACGCACACACACACACACACACACACACACACACACACACACACACTGCTGTTTAAAAGTTTTAGATAAGTAAGATTTGTAATTTTTTTTTTCAAAAATATTTTCTGCTCATCAAGGGTGCATTTATTTGATCAAAAATACAGGAAAAAAACAAGTAATATTGCGAAATATTATTGCAATTTAAAATAATGGTTTTCTATTTTAATATTCTTTACAATATAATGTATTCCTGTGATGCAAAGCTGGATTTTCATCAGCATCATTACTCCAATGCCACGTGATCCTTCAGAAATCATCCTATAATGCTGATTTTATTAACAATGTTAGAAACTGTTTTGGTGCTTAATATTTTTTGGGAACCTGTGCTACTTTTATTTCAGGATTCTTTAAAGCATAAAAAGTTAAAAAGAACAGCATTTATTCAAAATAGAAATATTTCGTAACAATATGTTTTTATTATGACTTTTTATCAGTTTAACACATCCTTGCTGAATAGAAACTGAATATTTCAAATAATAAACGATGCTGCCGTAGATGCGTTTTATGTGTGTGTCCAGCAGGCGGAAGTATTCTCTCTCTCTGATGCATCATGGGTAATGTAGTTCTTTTCCACCAGGAATATCGCCGTAAGTCTTTTGGATGAGAAATGTAATAATTCTCACATTAGTTGTTATCCAAAAGCACTTGTGTAATGGAAAGAATTGTTTTCTATACCTTACAGGGATAAAATATTGTCAGCAAGTAAGGTTTTTCTCGCCAAATTATTCGTTTTAAAATATATATATTATCCCTGTAATGCTTTTCTTAATAGGTTTAAAGAAGATATCTCACCACGATATAAATGATAACACAATAAAGTTAATTCTTGAGAAGTTTCATATACATAAAGCTCCTTTAGGCTCTACTGTAAATATTTTGACTCGTTGAAGGCGTACTAGAAATAAGAAGTCATAAAAACATCTCGTAAATTGAAATAAATAATTTGCAGAATTGCGTGGCATCGTGTGTTTTGTAGTTTGACTTGTATGCATTGTATATTCTTTGAAAAAAAATAAAATAAAATAAAAAGATCGGTAACGGCTATGATTGACGGCTCTGAGTGACCAATAAAAACGCTTCCAGCAAGACCCGCCCCCTCGGAAGAGGATTGACGTCAGGATTCCCCGCCTTGCTGCTTCCTCTTTCACAGTTGGCCGTCAGCGAGAGACACCATGAAGGCGTCTGGCACAGTACGTAAAAAACTTTTTAAATCAACTCATAGTCGTTTAAACCTCACAGTGATAAACCGAAAACACACATAAAGCACCCAGCTATCCGTAACAGTGACTTCACCCAACACACGTTTAGGATTAAATCGCTAAATTCGCTTTTGACGCGTTGATCGTAGCGGAGAGAGAAACATGGCGGCTGTGGAGTGACTCCATGTGCTCAGCAGCGAACACATAACACAGCACAGGTTTCGCGTTAAATCTGCTGTCTAACACACTCTTAAGTGCTTTATTCTTATGTTTTAGACGGTTTTGTGTGCTTGAGGTCAGCGGTTGTCCTCGTTTTGTGAGCGCTAATCACACTGTGCATTTAGACGCACTCAGTGCCCGGATGTTAGGTTGATTTAGTAGCGATTATGTTATTCTGTGCACATTAAAGTAAATAATATTCAGGTTTAGATACATTTTGATAAGTCAAAGATGCTCAATCAAGCTGCTTTCTGCAGGGTTTAGTTGGTAAACCTTAAACACTGCCTAATGGTGTCAAACCACAATGAAATAAGACACCAATCTAATTAAATATCTAATAATACATAGAAAATTCACAAGGAAATTGCAAGTAACACTGAATTAAGGTTTTTTTTTGAAGCGGAAAGGCTGAAATATTTTCTTAATGCTCTGGGATTATATCTTAAATAGTTAATAAAAATAAAAAAATTAAGTGCAAGTTTACATCCTCCACTTATCAGTCACACCTGTATTTTGTTAGTCAGGTCTTCCCAAACTTCCCAGTTTCCCCAAGTAGGATCTAAGCTGAAATGTAATTAGTATTGATCTCTGAATGTGTTTTCTGTCTCTCTGCAGCTTCGGGAGTATAAGGTTGTTGGGCGTCTGTTGCCCTCTGCTAAAAACCCGGCGCCCCCTCTGTACCGCATGAGGATCTTCGCCCCAAACCATGTGGTGGCCAAGTCTCGCTTCTGGTACTTCGTCTCCCAGCTGAGGAAGATGAAGAAAGCCTCCGGAGAGATTGTCTACTGTGGCCTGGTACGAATAGGGCTGTTTGATTCCCAGATGGGTTTTGGAGTCGATTCCCTTTGCCTAAACAGTATTATGTTTATGAGACGCAGTATTAGAGAGTGACACTGATGAGAAATCTCAGCTGTAATGAATGAATGAAAGATGATCGGCAATATCCGTTCACACACAAAGCTTTTTATCATTTTCAGCTGGACATACTGTGACATAGTTGTTAGAAATGCACAAAAGAGCATCTGCAATCGTTTTTTTCTTTGCTAATTCATTGAAAAGAATAGTCTGAAAGAACAGGTTTGCAGAAGTGAGTCAGACATCCCTTCACTGTTAGTGAGCAAAAGATGCAAATTAATGATTCACTCTATTAAAGGGTTACTCCACCCCAAAATAAAATTTTGCCATTAATCTTACCCCCATGTCGTTCAAAACCCTTAAAAGCTTCGTTCGTCTTCAGAACACAATTTAAAATATTTTGGATGAAAACCGGGAGGCCTGAGACTGTCCCATAGACTGCCAAATAAATAACAGTGTCAAGGTCCAGGAAAGGTATGAAGGTCGTCGTCAGAATACTCCATCTACCATCAGTGATTCAACCGTAACGTTATGAACGACGAGAATACTTTTCGTTCACAAAGAATACAAAAAGGCGGCGTATGCTCTTCTGTGTCAGCAGCGCCACAAGGATACGTTTTTTACGTGTATTTATGCTTTTGTTTGAAAGAAAACCGCGCATCAGAGCAGCACGGCTGACACAAAATAGCGTACGCTGATTTGCAGAGACACAGAGGAGAGGAATTGTTGAATAAAGTCGTTATTTTTGTTTTCTTCGTGTACAAAAAGTATTCTCGTCGTTTCATAACGTTACGGTTGAATCACTGGCAGATGGATTATTCTGACGATGCTTTTCATACTTTCCTGGACCTTCACACTGTTATTTATTTGGCAGTCTATGGGACAGTCTCAAGCCTCCCGGTTTTCATCCAAAATATCTTAAATTGTGTTCCGAAGACGAATGAAGCTTTTACGGGTTTGGAACGACATGGGGGTAAGATTAATGACACTCTTCATTTTGGGATGTAGTATCCCTTTAAAGCCTGTTGAAGTCGATTCCCTTTGGCGGCGAGTGCTGTGAGTTTCACAAACACTCGTTCAGCCTGCACACACTAACCCAAAGGTCATTTCTTCCCAGTGTCATGCCCTTGCCATGTGTGCGAAAAGAAACCTGGAACCTTGTCGCCTTTCATAGGCTGTGAAACGTGCCACTGAAAGTGAAATTCAAGGTGCAACACGAGGTCCTGCTGCACGAGTGTGTCTGCTCTGTGCTTGTTACACTTTAACAACCGTCATTTATTTGTGAAGACATGAATCGGTTCCTTTTTGGCGGGTGGGGTAGATTCCCGTTTTTGACGGAGAGGTTTGATTCCCTTTTTTGACAGGGTGAGGTGGGGCTGATTCCTTTTTTTTTTAACGGGGATGGGGTGGGGGTCGATTCCACTTTTTTAACGGAGAGGTTTGATTCCCTTTTTTGACAGGGTTAGGTGGGGCTGATTCCTTTTTTTTTAATGGGGGGGGGGGTCGATTCCCTCTTTTTTTTGCTGAAGAGGGTTCCCCTTTTTTTTACGGGGTGGGGTGATTTTTTGAAGAGGTTTGATTCCCTTTTTTGACAGGGTGAGGTGGGGCTGATTCCTTGTTTTTTTTTTTTACAGGGTGGGGTTGATTCCCTTTTTGACAGGGTGAGATGGGGCTGATTCCTTTTTTTTGATGTGGTGGGGGTCGATTCCACTTTTTTTAAGTGGGGTGGGGGTCGATTCCCCTTTTTTTGATGGAGAGGGTTGATTCCCTTTTTGACAGGGTTAGGTGGGGCTGATTCCTTTTTTTTTAATGGGGTGGGGGTTGATTCCCTTTTTGACAGTATGGGGGTCGATTCCCCTTTTTTAACAGGGTGGGGGTTGATTCCCCTTTTTTAATGGGGTGGGGGTCGATTCCCCTTTTTTAACGGGGTGGGGGTCGATTCCCCTTTTTTAATGGGGTGGGGGTCGATTCCCTTTTTGACAGGGTGAGGTGGGGCTGATTCCTTTTTTTCTTTTTTTTTTTTTGATGGTGTGGGGGTCGAGTCCCTTTTTTTGATAGTGAGGTGGGGCTGATTCACCTTTTTTGATGGGCTGGAGATCGATTGCCCTTTTTTGATGGTGGCAGTAGGTTCCCTTTTTCAGTTGTGGTGAAGGGGTCAATTCCCCCTTTTTGGCAGTGGTGGGGGGATGGGGGTTGATTCCCTTTAATTTTTTTTATCTTTTTGATGGGGGGGGGGGGTTTCATTCCCCTTTTTGGACTGAGGGGGTTGATTCCCTTTGGAACTGATTCCAGCCCTAGTAATGAAAGCAGCAAGCACAGAGCTTTTCCTGTTGCTTTGAGGCACTACAAAATAATGCATTCAGTCTAGTGGAGCTGCAAGTCATGAGCGTTTTTCCTATTTCTGAGATGACATGCCTGGAGTCTAAACGCTTGTTTGTTTTCTTGTTGTGTTCTTGCACAGGTCCATGAGAAATCTCCCCTCAAGGTGAAAAACTTCGGCATCTGGCTGCGTTACGACTCTCGTAGTGGGACCCACAACATGTACCGCGAGTACAGAGACCTGACCACGTCTGGAGCCGTCACTCAGTGCTGTGAGTTTCACAAACACACTCGTTCAGCCTGCACACACTAACCCAAAGGACATTTCCTCCCAGTGTCATGCCCTTGCCATGTGTGCACAAAGAAAAACCGAACCTTGTCGCCTTTCATAGGCTGTAAAACGTGCCACTGAAAGTGAAATCAAGGTGCGACACGAGATCCTGCTGCATGAGCGTTGCTGCTCTGTTTTAACTCTATAGGAAATGTCATGTTTTTGATTTGTGCTTCAGATCGTGATATGGGTGCCAGGCATCGTGCCCGCGCTCACGCCATCCAGATCATGAAGGTGCAGATCATCCCAGCCAACAAATGCCGCAGACCCGCCATCAAGCAGTTCCACGTGAGTTTACACATTCAAATGATGCTTACGAGTTTCAGCTTTTATCACATGCACATTAATTGCGAGTTGTTTAAACGTGCATCTAAAGGCTTTAATATTTCATCTCTCGATTCAACAGGACTCCAAGATCAAGTTCCCTCTTCCTCACAGGGTTCTGCGTCGCCAGCACAAGCCCCGTTTCACCACCAAGAGACCAAACACTTTCTTCTAAAGTGTATGTTTGTGCTTTTCACATTACAGACGAATAAAAGTGGAGAAAATCAATCTTGTTGCATGGTTTTTAGTGAACTCAAAGTGCTTGACAGATTGCTGAGGTGCTCAAAGAATAAAGAGTCACCTTACAATCAGAAAGTTGTGAAAATTTCAAAAAGAAAACATTTTTAGGACCAATAAATTTGCATTGTGACATTAGACGACGTGTTTAAATTTTGTTCATATTTTCTTTGTTTATAATTGTTAGTTTTAATAAGCAGCAGTAATCTGATCATTGACAATACTTTACAACCACATTACAATTATATATTTATTGTACATTTAATTCTATTAAAATTAACAAAATTTACAATTAAAAATATAAATATAAGTGCAAAATAAAAAAAAAACAAAAGTAGACAGAAACAAAAACAAAATTAAACAAATACTGCAAAACTCAATTCAATTCAAAACTACATTACCAATGTTCATAAGTATGCACTTCAAAAATCCATTTTCGCACTTTTGAAATCCATTTTCATTGCATTTCACATAAATGTGTAGTAAATATAGTGAAAGGGACGTGAAATATAGCTAGCATTGGCAGGTGTGCATAAATCCAGCAGTCCTTTTTTCGTTTAAAGTTTAAATTATTTGTAGTTTGAAAGCCACATGTTGGGGGAAATTGATGATTTTAATGAGAACCAATCCGTTTGAAATATGAGAGCTGCGTTTCTCAGTCGCCGCCACAAGAGGGCAGAGTTTGACCACTAACCAATCTCAAATCCAGCGTTTTTTGTAGGTATCATCGATTACAATAGAGACTATACAAAAACAGCATATAATAATTGTGCTTTTATTATGGCATTCCCAATCTCAAAGCCAGCGTTTTTTGTAGGTATCGTCGATTTCTTTGGTAGAGTTATTAACACTTTATTAAGATAAATGAACTTCAGGTGTGTTTGATTAGAGATGGAACCGTAGTTTTAATCAGATACAAGCACTATTACGATAAAAAGTATATGTTTGAACAATGAAAGAATTATTAGGAAGCCTTATATCAATATAGATGACATCATCTTCAACATTGTGCCAAATATTCTCAGGTAAAACGATATATATATATATATATATATATATATATATATATATATATATATATATATATGTGTGTGTGTGTTTTTTGTTTTTTTTTGTGCTGCTGCTACGATTCTAACGTGTTGAGGTGGTTGCTAAGGTGTTCTTTTTGGTTGCTAGGGTGTTGCTGGTGGTTTATTGGTGGTCGCTTTCAGACTCTAATCTAAAGTTTGAAATGCTATGTTTAAATACTTAAACATATTTTTAAGTGGATTTGAAAATATTTCATGAAAATGCTGGATAGAAACACCAATATGTGAATGAAACGAGAAAAAACGTGAGGTGGATATTTCTAATTATTGGATTATTTGGTTAGATAGATATAAAGTATGATGGAAAACATTTCCGGATAAATTCGTAGATGCGATCACATGTCTATATAATTAGCTAATTTATTGTATAAATATAAAAATATTGATTTGTTCTGTTATTGTTGTTATATCTGTTTTGTGCTGTAAATGTGTGTGTCTATCTTTAAATATGTCCTTGATATCACATGTACATGACACAGACGTCTATTTGATGTCTGCAAGACGTATTTTTTAGTGTCGGTTTGGCTGCTTCATCTATGTCCAATCACAGTAGCTGTACAGCGTCGCTATAGCAACGTCCGCTCACTACGTCACGCTCGCTCGCTCACTCAAGGTAGCCAGATTGATTTTATCTACCACATCACATCTTCCTGGGCCCGGGCAGGCGAACAGGCATTCTAACCATTTGCGAGCACAGTGCAACTCATCGATAACTAACTGACCTTTTTTTTTTTTTGCTGACTGCAAAGTGCAAAATGGCGTTCTCAAAGTTGGGGCCGCTTATAAAAAAAAGAAAAGTTGATTCTGACCAACGCGAGTTTAAGAGTGAGTTGACCAGAAAAAATGCATTCGTGGCTCCCCGTGGGAAGCAGAAAACCAAGTGGTTTAATCTGCACCGAGACGGTAGCAATCACCAAAAGTGGTAACGTAAAACGACATTATGAACCAAGCATGCCCATTTTGACAAAATTACCCTCAGAACACCGAGGTAAGGACAATAAAAATAACCAGCTGCTGAATCATCCTATGAAGCTTACAAGCCATTGTAATAGTTAGATCAGCCACACAACAAGGAGCTTGGGTCCTGGGAAACACTATAATATCCTTCTTTGGATGCTGAAATAGTCCAAGGGAGTGTATTAGTGAAGTGGTGACCCGCTTGTTTTGAATGTACTCAAAAGGATGAAATAATTCCCAGAAAATAAGCCGACCTACCCTGTTTCTGCTTCCACTGCTGCAAGACGAACTGAAATACTTGCTGGATTATTTGCTTGACAAACTTATGCTTTGGCTATTAAAAAACCGAAATTCATTCATTGGGCTGTGGATGAATCCACAGACAACACAGACAATGCACAACTCAGGGGCCTTTGTCCAGATTTGTTGATGAGCAAAAGGGAGAATTTTTCATGAAGATGTTTTGGGTCTCACAAACCTCCATGGACCACACAAGGGGTGTTGACATTTTATGAAGCAGTGACACAGATGCCTTAGAGACAGAGAGATAGCCCTGAAGCATGTTGTTTTCCATTGGTACATGATGGTGCCCATGTATGATGGGGAAGAGAGGGGGATTAGTGTCACGCTTGAGAAACTCACCGGACCCTGACCTCATGACATCCCCTGCATAATTCACCAATTGTTTTTGTGTGGGCCAGCCTTGGAGAAAAGTACGCAAGAATTAATGACAACACACCTCATGAAACTTGTATCAACTATCTGAGAGCATCCTCGGGCTCTGCAACACATCGTTTTGTGAGCCTTCCTTTGTAGATGTAAAATGCAACATTTGATGATTTTCTCCTTCACAACGATGTCCTGTGGCTTAGTAAAGTCAAGGTACTCGAGAGCGGTTTTTTGGCACTGGACCTGCGGAAAGATCTGGAGACATTTTCTATTGAATCAGAAGAGTGGCAAAAGCCAAACCATTTTTGGATTTCATCCTGAACGAATAAGAAGACACTGAAGTTGTTGCTTTTCTAACTGACATGTACTTCCCTCTCACAATGACCTTAAATATAAAGCTCCAGGTCAAAAACAGCACAGTGTGTGACGCTCATTTCAGCTGTCCGTGCTTTCCATAAGGAATCTTGGAGGTCTTCAAATGTGGACTTACAGCAGAACCTTCTTCACTTTCCAAGACTTTTGGATTCAGATCTGTGGCAGGACAACATCACCCGTCATAAATTATGCTGAATTCCTGGAAAAGATGAGTAAAAAATTTCCAAACTCCGCTTTGAATATTTCCCTCGGGCAAAACTATTCTGTGTTGTGCATCGAAAATCCATTTCTATTCTTGTCAAAAATGTTGCAGAATTTTCAACTGAAGCCACAAAGTCTTCCAGGGGCCAATGCTGCTTCTCTTGCAAACAGAGCTAATTGAGCCTCCAAGAAAACCTAGACTGCAAGGCATCTCACACTGTGACCCCTGTCACCTTCTGGACGAAGAGGGTTTACTGCAGTAGGTGTTCCTCTTCTGCAGAAGATGGCCCGTCATTAGTCTCAACCATGTTTTCCCTCAACGTACTGCTGTGAATCTGCCTTTTCAACCATGTCACATGGGTGAAAAATGCTTACCCGCAGCACACGTCCACCAAGGAATCACTTACATCATGCCTGCCCTCCGCCTGGCCTTCACACCTTTTCTGCCCAAGTTTAAACAACTGGTGGCACAAAGAAGGTGTCACCTTTCACCCACTAAACCGTCTACCATATATTTTGTTTGGGTAGAGTTTGAAAAGGTTTGGGAATGGCTTTTGTGGGGGGTGTTGGAGTTCTGTATTTGGAATTTGGATGGTCAATGTTCCGACCCCCCCCCTCGGCTAGAATTGGAAAATTGGTAGGTGCCCCTTTCAAGTTTATATTTGAGTACCCCTGATCTAGAGGATGCTTTCTATCAGATGTCAAATAGACGTTTACAAGATGTCTTTAAGATTTAGCAGCATTTAAAAAACGACATCTTAAAGACGTTCAGATGTTTGTACACAGCAGTATGAGCGATCTTGCAAACGTTACTTCTGCTATCCTGGGGGTTCAACAGAATCACTTGCAACATAATATTATGCGAAAGACAATCTCTAAGATATACATACGAATTTCTCTTTTTTTTTTCCTTTTACTACATAAAGACAATCTCTAAATGCTTGTTCACAAGATATCACATGCACGTCTGCAAGAGGTCTGTTAAAGATCTGTGTACAAACCTCTTTAAGATGTCAGTTTTTGCAATCCTCTAGAAGACGATACTTTGCACATGGAGGAGGTATATTGATTGATTGATGGGTGAATCTGTGGGTTCGGCAGCTTCAGTGTGTCGACAACCCCCTCAGACTACACACTCCATCAAGCTACAGACACTCTACATCAACCTTCCACCAACAAAACCCAAAAACTTTCCACGGCACCTTTCCAAAGCTACTATCTCACGCCCACGGTACCTCGCCTCGGTGTGTGTTTATGTGGTTTGTGGTTTTGAGGAGGAGAAGAAAACGTGGAAAGTCATTCTATGTGCTTCGTTATTGTCACATGACCTCCCTATGTTACATTTTTAAGTGGCTCACCATTATAATTATTGTCACATGACCTCCCTATGTTACATTTTTAAGTGGCTCACCATTATAAATAAATAATCATAAATAAATATATATATTAAAATAAGGGGTGTAAAAATCTATTCTCAGTTTCTTTTCATTTATTTTGAACAGACAGTAATACAAATTTATATTTTTTTTCCACCTAGATGTGAAAATACTAGATACGTACATACAAGGAATAAATACATGAACAAATAAAAGTAGACCATGTACATTTTTTTTAAGCGACATCTTATGTTTTCTTTATTTTACAAAAGCACAATATTTTGTTTTCATTGTGAGTGTACACAAATAAAAGTAGACCATGTACAGTGATGCATTATTAATAAGACAATAGGAGTGTTTTAAGTTGACTTGTACAACATAAAAAACCTAAAAACACACACACAAACACACATAAATAATTTATTTATTTTTTTTACATCATCTCAATTTATTTGAATACATACATTACATAAACAAAATAAAAAAATAAATTACATTTTTTGAATAAATTAGAATACATCCATTCCAGAATCAAAAGTAAAAAATAAATGAATAAATTAGATTTTATTATATAAAAAATATAATAAATGATATACACTTATATCAGCAACTGGAATAGTCATCCCAAAATCAAAAGTAAAAATAAAAAAATCAATAAAATAAAATTTGAATAGTCATCCCAAAATCAAAAGGAAAAATAAATAAATCCATTATATTTTATAAAATATAATATTATAATAAACATATACACTTAAATCAGCAAGTTGCCCAATTTTATATATATATATATATATATATATATATATATATATGTGTGTGTGTGTGTGTGTGTGTGTGTGTGTGTAAAAAAAACTCGAATAATTGCATCAATTATTGCAGAATTGCATGACTCACAATAATAATATGTATTAAGAAAGTACATAAAGTCAATTTTGATTACATGTTGACTTTAATTACAGTTTAACCCACATTTCCATCTTTAGCATTAAACTGTCCTGAGTAGAGTAAATGGCTGAGAACACACTGGAGTACAGCAGTTCTCCCACACACTACCCGAATCAGAAGCGCTGACCCAGCAGCTCACGGCCCACGGCAGCCAATTTGATTGATTGGGCCGAGAGTTCCCACATTCAGGACACAGGGAGAGTTTCACAGGATGTGCAGTTAAACGCAGAGAGCCATGTCAAAACCTCCCACTGCGGTAGTGCTTCAACACTTGGTCCGCAGCAAACACTTAAAAAGTATAATGTTTTTTTTTGAGACACAGGCCGGCTACTGAAAACCTGCCATGAATGACTGGCCTCACACACGGATCTAAAAAGAGAGAAAATCAACATGGGAAAGAGAAAAAAAGAATAATTAAATAGAACATTTCATGCTGGAGTATCAGAACAAATGACTGTATGCAGTATGTACTGTGTGCTGAGTATGCATAGAATACACAGATTTACAGTATAACACTGCCAACAAATTCTATATACCTGGAGTCTTTATCCGTTAGCATCTGAATAGCTGTCATTCATTTGCCTCACAACACCCTGGAAGTATGCGATAAAAAATCTGACACACTGTAGAGAATATATGAAATCCCACAATGCAATATGCTCAGCCTTTAATTATTATTTATTTTTTTATTCCATGGTGAGGGAAAAAAAAGGACTTCAAAATGGGAAAAAGTCAGAACTGTGGGATGTAAACTCAGAATTCCAAGAAAAAATTGAAATTGCAAGATGCATCTTTAGAATTCCAAGAAAAAAAGTCGCAACTGTGAGATGTAGAGATGTAAAGTCAGAATTCTGAGAAGGAAAAAAAAAAAATCAGAGAGATGCAACTGTCAGAATTCAGAGGAAAAAGTACCAGATTTGCATGATGCGAATTTAGAATTCCAAGAAAAAAAGTCAGAATTGCGAGATATAAAATTAGAATTCCCGGAAAAAAGATAATTGCGAGATACAAGCTTAAAATTGTGAGAAAACTCAGAATTACAAACCAAAAGTTGCAATTACCTTTTAATAAAAAATAAATAAATAATAATATATATATTATATATATTATTTTATTCTGAAAAAAAGAAAAGACTTCCATAATTTTCATTCTGATAAAAGATACAAAAGTAAAATACAGACTGGTTTTGATCAGATTGTCAAATATTAAGATGATGTAAAAAAAAAAAAAAGACTACAATGAAAAATAATCCTTTTTGTTAGACGATAATTGGATGCCACTCATGCAATTTAATGAGGTCACATGGCAACAGCATATCAGAAAGCTGTTATCACAGTTTGTGTTTGAGGTTTTGAAGGACTCTCATTCTGTTTATTCACGGCTGATATATCCGGAAGTGTGCTGTCCTGGTCTGCTCAGTTCAGTCTCTGTTGTGTCCAGAGTGACAAATCGTGGCATGAAACGACAGACAAAATGCCTTGTGAACACACACAAGGTCTCCATTCAGACTTGCGATCCGTTTGGCACGAGCAACAGAACAACATTATTTCAACTTATTTTGTAAATAATCACGTTTAATAGAAGAATTTGTTGTGAAAACTACATTACCCATGATGCTGTACAGAAAAACCCACCAATCAGGGAGTTGTAGCGAGCAAAAAGAGATTTTTAGCTCCGCCCACTCTGCCCTATGCTCTAAAAATACTTTAATATTTGTGTATATATATATATATATATATATGCAATGAACTTTACAACATATTGTATTTTTATTGTATTAATATTTTTAAATTTCTCCATCCTTTTTTATTCGATTTATGCCATTCGAAATGCTTCATGGCTTTGTAGTTCTTCCCATCACTAAAAGTTTGCAGTCTTGTATCTGATTTTCGTTTTTTTTTTTGCTTCAAATAAAAGTTTGTAGGTTGTGATTCTCCTCGTAGCTGGTTGGTATGATTCATGGCTTCTAATGCATTAACCAAAACATTTTTAAAATCCCTCTATGGGAAAAATGATTGGAAAAATCCTTCCGGAATCAGTGAAGCTTAAAAAGTGGGCAGGCGCTAAACTGGTCCATTTACTTGTCGGAACTCTCTGATTGGTGGAGATTTCTTCCCGGGATCATGGGTAATGTAGTTTCACACTAAGAATTCCATTGTTAAACATGATTCTAAGTAGAATAAGTAGAAAAAAGAGTGTCTTCAGATGTTTAAAAGATATTAAAAGAGTTTTTACTTCCGTTTGTGCTCGTTAACGCTCATAACTCCCATGAATTTCTTGCTTCATCCAAGGAAACGCTTCTGGCACATTGTCTGGCAAAAGCCCCCTGTCTGCTCAAATTAAAAGCCAGCATTATCACGAGGACGGCGCTCTGGGCTGCTGAAGGAATGATAAATGTGCTTTTGTTTGTGCCATGAGTCAAATTGACCCTATTTTCCTCTAAGGTCCAACAGTTCTTTCAAAGGATTTTGATGCAAAGAGAAAAAAAAAAAAAAAAAAAAAAAAAAAAAAAACGTGGGAGAAAGAAGGCCTCTCCTTTCCGGTGACAGCAGTGGAATTCTGGGATGTTTTGCCAGTGGCGACCACAGGATATGACTGGAGGAACGTCAGCTGAGAGGAGCGATGGACGAACGCGCAGCTCAAATAGATCTGCTTCTTTGATTCCCACAGAACAGGAGAGAAGCTTATTTTAACGTTCCAGAGGTTTGAAAGTGCGACTGCCCAGCGTTTCAGGATTTAACTTAAAAAGATTTATACCCAAAAAAATTAAAAACAACTCGGACTGAAATATAAATACTAATCACATTTCATGGGTTTGTTCGGTTTGATTTAACTGCTGCTCCACGAATTATAAGCCTCAGTTGATTGCTGTTATGTTTTATTGCAAAATCTTGATTCAGAACAGATTTAATTTGCAGAATTAGATGAATTTGCATTCATAAAACCTCCTGTTGCATTGAAAATATGGGTACTGGATTTGTGTTAGGGTCAAATTCCATGCGATTCGCCAACAATGAACACTACGAAAAACACAGAAGAGTCATGTTTTGACATTAAAACCTCTGTTGCAGCTTGTCAGAGGCTAAACAATAGAAATTAACTATTGTGTAAAAGCCATGATAATGGTTTTTGAAAACTATTTTAGGTCAGTTTGACCCCAAAACCATCGTAGTCACCAAATTGTGTACAAGCTTTCCAAAAAACAAAGGGGGTCAGTTTGACCCCAAAACCATCGTAGTCACCAAATTGTGTACAAGCTTTCCAAAACATATTTTTGTGTTGAAACTTTGCATGCTCATTCATGACCCTAAATGAGACCAATCAACCAAATTTCAAGAAAAAATAAATAGTTTAACCAGTGTTTCACACAGTTTTTAAAATCAAGTTTGGGACAAATTGACCAAACTGTAATTGAAAACTGTAGTTTGATTTGATAAGTTGTCATGTATCTCATATTTTAGTCTTTGAACAAACTACAGTAAAGGTTTTCTGAGACTCTTTGCTGTTTTTCAAAGTGTTGATTTTTGGGAAATTGCATGGAAACCAATGGGAGTCAGTTTTTACCCAAACACCATCGTAGGCACCAAAATGTGTAAAGCCTTTCCAAAACACATCTATGTCTTGAATCTTTGCATGCATGTTCAAGACACCAAATGAGAAAAATCCACCAAATTTGAAGAAGAAATAACTAGTATAACCAGTGTTTCAAGCTGTCTAAAAATCAAATATGGGTCAATAAACAATAAAACATAAAAATAATGTATTTACTCTATGCTTTAGAATGAAATACTAATGTATTTTTAAAAATGAAATATATAATGTGTCATCTTGTAGAGCACACATTCACTGCTGTAATATCATAATGTTGTATATTTTAATACACGCAGATTTAGTCCGAGAGCTTTCTGTCCCTCCATTGAGAATGTATGTACGGTATACTGTCCGTCCAGGAAAGGTAATAAAAACATCTTCAAGTAGCCATGTGACCTCAGAGGGTCCGTTAGAATTTTTTGAAGCATCGAAATTACATTTGGCCAAAAATACAAACACTACGACTTTCTTCGCATTGACTCTCTCCGGGTATGTTCTGAGCGCGTTCACCACACTGCAGTTTGTGATCTTCCGGTTCGCGAGCGAATCACTTTCGATGTAACGGATCTTCTTGAACCAGTTCACCAAATCGAACTGAATCGTTTGAAACGGTTCGGCGTCAACAATAAGCATTAATCCACAAATGACTTAAGCTGTTAACTTTTTTAACATGGCTGACACTCCCTCTGAGTTCAAATAAACCAATATCCGGGTAATTCATTTACTCAAACAGTACACTGACTGAACCGAGCCAGATAGCGAGCGAAACATTGACTTCGTTCTCGAGTCAAGAACCGTTTCTGTCGGACGGCGTCGGTTCGAGAACCGAGCTGATGATACTGCCGCAGCGTGATTCCGGTGAAGCAGAGACACACAGGGGCGTCTGAAAACCGAACTGGGTATTCTTGATGACTTGCTTCTGACAACCGGATTCGGTGCTAATGTTATGTAGCGCGGGTGTAACGAAGGCTTGAATCCAAGGGAGCATCATCGCCAAGCCGTCATTACGTCGAGCGAACACACCCAAACTGGTTGCACCGTTTTCGGCAAACCGGTTTATTTAATCAACAAACTGTCCGAAATAACCGGGTTCGCGGAGAAGACGCCTCCCCCTTCACTACCGTGATCCAACACCGAGCAACGGTTCTTGATCGGGAATGATCAATGTTTCGTCGTTATCTGGCCGGTTCAGTCCCGTGTACTGTTTTGTAATGGGAATTAACTCAGTGGATATGGTTTATTTGACCTAATGAGGGGTGTCGCCATGTTAAAAAAGTTAAAAGCGCTTTAAGTCATTTCGTGGATATGCTTATTGTTGACGCGAACCGTTTCAAAACGATCAGTTCGATTTTTGGTTGAACTGGTTCACGAAGATCCGGTTTACATCGAGTGATTCCGTTCCGCGACCCGGCTATCACTTAACTGCGTGTTGTTGAACGCGCTCCATAACCGCATCGCCTGGTCAGGGGGTGGGGAGATGCAGTTCCAATGCTGAATAAAGTCGTAGTTTTTGATATTTTCGGACCAAAATGTATTTTTCGATGCTTCAAAAAATTCTAACGGACCCCCTGATGTCACATGGACTACTTATATAAATATCATTTAATTTAGTTAAAAAACTTTTAAAATATAAAAAGTTATATAACTAATATATATACATCACACTAATAGTAAACTAATATATGTTAATAAACATAGACTCATTTATGCTGTTTAAATGCAGTTTTTATACGAAAGGTCTTAAAAATAAACGAATAAACAATTTGTATAGTTAATAAATATACTCACATATATACTCAGGAATTAAAGCATTTCCTTATTCAAATTCACTCCATCCAAGATCCACTGAAACCGAAACCAAAAACCAATGAGTGTTTCTGATTCAGATGCTCTGCAGCCAAACACTCCTGAGATCGAAACGAATAACCAATCGGCTTCCTCTGAGAACAACTGAGTTTCACTGCACTTTACTGTAATTCCACAGCCATAACCAAGCAGCTGATGCCATTAAAAATTAAACCCTTCATCTCATGGCGGCGGGGGGTGAGGGAAAAACAGCGTGAGCGACGAATGACAAGAAAATCCCATCACGGTGTATCAGCAGTTGAACCACGCTTTCCCATAATGCACTGGGACAAGACTGAACGGATGATTCAGTTATTGGCTTTTACAGCTTTTTAAAATTTCAACATGAACTTACTGCCATCTGATGTCATTTAAAGTAATTTTCTTATTATTGTCATGTCAAGCATCTAATATTTAGAAGCAACAGATTGATTGTTTCCTCATTTCATGATGTGCACAACAAAAATACAATTAAATATTCCCTAAAACACTATAAAAGGCAAGGCAAGTTTATTTATATAGCACATTTCAATGGTAATTCAAAGTGCTTTACATAAAAGGAAGTAAAATAATCATAAAAAAATAATCGCAACAATAAAACAAGGAATTTAAAAACTTTAAAATAATTTAAAAATATATTTAAAATTAATTTAAAACAGTTAAAGATATAAAAAGATTAGATATAAATTATAGTGTAAAAAGAGAATAAATTGATATTACGTTTATAAAAAAAATTGCTAAAAAAATTATTTATAACCCGTTCTAGAAAAAATTTAATAAATATAATATTACAATTGATTTATTATTTATTATATAAATATATTTATATGGTATGTGAAGTAATTTAAGGACCATGTGAAGGTTTTATATCCTTTTTTCTACTTTAAATTCTATAATTAAAATATTTTATATATATGTATGATGAATATAATATATTAATATAATATTTGATAATCAAAAACAATGATAATCTTATACTTATATATTTTTATTTCTACTTCAAATTAAAAATGTGTTTGTTAAATGATACAATTTAATATATATACCAATAATAAATAAAAAAAAATAAATAAAAAAAAAAAATTTTTAAATTATTATTTTTTTCCCAATAATAAATAAAACTAAATATTTATTTAATTACCATTTTTAAGATGTTCTAGAAAAAACGTAAATAAATATAATAATTATTTATTATGTATTAAATAAACATATATTTATGGTTGTATGTCTATATCCAGACACTAAACAGCTGGATCCGGATGCGAGGAATCATTCCAGACTGAGCAGCGATTGTTTACTGCAAAGTTTTTACAGCCTTCTTTCTATATTAGACACATAACGCATAAATACATGCATGAGCGAGAGTGTATTTCACATGGAAACTGTTCTCCTCAATGTATAACTTCAGAAACACTCTCACCTTTCCACACTGTTATGGAAAAGTAATTGCAGTAATTTTCTGGGGAATGACATGCCTCATGAGCTCAGGGGCTTTCCCTGCAAAACGCCAATAGAAACACTTCAGAAACACACACACCCTATACACAGGCACACATACACACACACACACACACACACACACACACACACACAGACACAGACACACACACACACAGTCAGTGCTTCTGTAGGCGGTTAAAGGAATATACAGGGTTGAATATGAGTGCAGCTCTATTGACAGTATTTGTGGCATGTAAAAAGGAGGTTTAAAAGCAGAAATGTGTTTTTGTTAAAGCACTAGCATGAATTATTCAGTATAAATGTTGGTTATTTGATCCGGGAAGTTGTGTAAATCATCCTTTAGGTGGATGAACTTCCTCTGGCATAATTCTTGTGGGTGGAGAATACATAAATAGAACCAATATTAACAACAAGTCCACATCATGCAACATCATCCAAGACCATACATTTACATATATATAAATATATATAAATATAAAAATAAATAAAAAAAAAAAACAAAAACAATTTCAAATCTATCATATTTGTTCATATTTTGTTAATAAATATATATATATATAAATATTACATATTTATAAATTTGTATTTTAAATTTTATTTGTTAAATATAACAAATTAAAAAATAAACATTTCATATACATAATTTATATGCACAACAAAAAAAAAAAAAAAAAAAAAATTAAAAATATATTAATAAACATTTTTAATTATTACATATTTTTAAATATAAAATTTTTAAATATAACATATTTATAAATAAAAATAAATATATATATTAATATATATAAAAATAAATAAAAGATTTATAAATAAACAAATACATTTGTTGCATTTGTATTATAATTAATTTTTAACATGCATATATTTTATAAATATAAAAAACAAATACATTATTGCTTTTGTATTTATATCATTTTATTATTATTTTATATGTTCATATTTTTAGGGTAATATTTATATGCTTTTTAAATATACACATATTTTATAAATGATTTTTAACCCATACATACTTATAGTCGCATTTGTATTTTATATGTTATTAAAATATTTTATTATATTTTATTTGTTTTTTTTCGTTTTACCTTTTTTATAATCAAAACAAATACATTATATTCTTATATTATTATATTATAGTTCAACAAATCTTCTCTTCTGTTAACAACAAAGACAATATATAAATATTATATTATTTTTTTTTAAATCAATAAAAATGACAAAAACACAACAAAATAACTAAAACTAAAAATTTATACAAATTATATAGACATATTTTTAAAAAAAGCTAAATAAATGACAAAAACACAACAAAAATATCAATAAATCTGAACAAAAATAGTAAATCTAAAAAATCTAATTCAATTAATTAAAAACTATAGAATATCAATGATAACTGCTGTAAATCTATAAATGAAGGACTTATATGAAATCTATTCTTTAACAAAATTGCCATTATTTTGGTCAACACTTCCATCACAAATCACCCATCTCAACCAAATCACCTATAGAAACCTCCCCGCAGCTTGAAAAAAAATAATGCTTGAATATAAATAACCTGCGCATGAATAATGAGCTTCCCATGCGTGAAACATGCGGTGGTCAGCGGGCTGTAATTCTGCAGAGCGTCGAAGCGCTTTCTTTGTTTAAATGCTGAACAAATAACCAGAAAGTCCATGTGTCCTGCAGCAGGAACTCAATGCAAACACACACACACACAGAGACGCATGTCTGTCCGTCCTTTGCAGCTCCGTGTGTCTCACAGCTGGAATCAGGAATGTTTCCTACGGCACACGGTCACGTCTGCAGACACACAGATGCCACGGCAGGACGCTGGTGCCAAAACCATTAACACAGGAGAAAAGACTAGAAACCAGCTCTGATTAAACCTGCAGCTCTCAAACCAGGAGCCGTTAGTGTGCAGGTGAAGACCTGGCCTTCTGAAGTTTTAAAAGCAACCAAGTAATGTATAAAAACTTACAGGTGCATTATGGTAATGAGAAATGGAAGGAAAACAGCTTAAATATAACAAATAATATAGGACCAAAATTTTAAATTATATATATAAAATATATATATATTACATATATATAAAAAAAAATAGGTGTGTATGTATGTATGTATGTCCTGTATATATATATATGTGTGTGTGTGTGTGTGTTTGTTTGTTTCTTTTACTTTAAAATGAAAAAAATCTAAATAAAAATAAAAAAAAAACAAAAATAATCAAAACTAAAACCATAAATAGTCTTAATTTTCTTGAAAATGTTAAAAATATAGTATAGTAAAATATATTTAAAAAAATTAAAATATTTTACTTATTATAGGATTTTAAAGTAAATGCAACATAATAAAGACAAAATACAGAATTCTAACCCCAAAAAATTCACAGTGAAAATATTACAAACTTTAAAAAAAAGTTATATATATATATATATATATATATATATATATATATATATATATATATAGACCTTAAATGTCACAAAAATGTGAAAAATATAATATGAAAAAAATTATTTACAAAATTATTTTGAATTTGAAGGTAAAAGTGCATATATAAATACATGATAAATGCACAATCAATGCATTATTAAAAAAAATACTAAAAAATATATTAAAACAAAATAAAATACATATATAAATACATGATAAATGCACAATCAATGCATTATTAAAAAAAATACTTAATTGTAATAAAAATAGTATAACAAATTTTTTTAATGGCCCTTAAAATAGGTTTAATTATCTGAAAAATGTGTGAATGGATGAATGAATGAATGTATGAATGAACACAGTATAAAAATAGTATAACAAACAAAAAGTACAACATTCATATGCATTATGGTAATGAGAAAATGGTCAAAACATGCTTAAATGTGATAAAATATTGTTACAAAAATAGGCTTAATCAAGCCTTAAAATAGGCTTTATTTGTGAAAAAAAAAAAAAAATAAATAAAAATATTTTTCCCTTGTGATTTAAAGTTAGATGTGACCTGGACATGGTTTGATGAGATTCACCACCTGTGTGCGTGCAGATGTTTTCGGCTGCGTGAGCGAGTATGAGAATGGATGCTTCGAGAGAATCTGGAGCCCACCAGACAAGCTGAACATAAATAAACCGAGCTGCTGCTTTTGCTGAGGAGCGAAACACACAGATGGATGGAAAGAAAAAAGAGAGAAAGAGAACGAGAGAAAGACGGGGCTGGTCTGGGGGCTGAGGTGTCAGACAGCAGCTTTATGGGCCGTGCCTGACGCTTCACCAGACCAAACTATTCAAAGCGGATCAGAGAAACTAACAGGCAGATGTTAGGAATGTTCCACAGACGGAGGTCAGACTCCACCTACCATACCACAATTAAACCAACCAAATCACACTGAATAACTAAACCTTACTAGTGGAATTAAATAAGTAAACGATATTTAATAAGGTATGTATTTTAAATATTTAAGACAACACTGATTTATTTCTGACTAAGACCATTACTAAAAAGCACAAGTTTGCCGTATGAGCTCATGATGATACTTTTGCATGCCTTTTTATTCCTAATGACATTGAAATCGTTGATTGAAGAAAAGCAAATGAAGTGGGAGAATTAACACATGTTCATGAATGAGCTCATGTTGAATGAATCAGAACGTTTTGACGACTTTTGAATGATGCATTGTTTCTTAAGAAAACAGGTTTTGTTCCTTAATGAATAAGTTCCTTAATGAATCAGAACGTTTGAACGAATCAGTTGAGTGAATGATTCATTGTTTCATTAATGAAAACAGTCACATGTTTTGTTCCTTAATGAATCAGAACGTTTGAACGAATCAGTTGAGTGAATGATTCATTGTTTCATTAATGAAAACAGTCACTTGTTTTGCGGTTGAATGAATGATTCATTGTTTCATTAATGAAAACAGTCACATGTTTTGTTCCTTAATGAATCAGAATCGTTGTGTCCTTAATGATCGAACGTTTGAACGATCGTATGAGTGACTGATTCATTATAACATTAATGAAACAGTCACATGTTTTGTTCCTTAATGAATCAGAACGTTTGAACGAATCAGTTGAGTGAATGATTCATTGTTTCATTAATGAAAACAGTCACTTGTTTTGCGGTTGAATGAATGATTCAATGTTTCATTAATGAAAAAAGTCACTTGTTTTGTTCCTTAATTAAACAAAAAATGACTAATGAAATTCAATGATTTCAATAATTAAAAAATTAAAACATTCACATGTTTAGGTGAATGATTCAATGATTCAAATAATTAACTAATGAAAACAGTCACTTGTTTCGTTCCTTAATGAATCAGAACAATTGAACGAATCGGTTGAGTGAATGATTCAATGTTTTCATTAAGAAAACAAGTCCCATTTTTTGTGTGTTGGAGTGAATGATTCCATGGTTCACGAATGAAACAGTCACTTGTTTTGTTCCTATAAATGGGGAATCAGAACTTGTAAAACGAATCGGTGGGAGTGAATGATTCAATGAATTATGAAAACAGTCACTTGTTTTGTATCGCTTAATGATCCAGAACGATTGAACGAATCGGTGGTAGATGAATTGATTCATGTTCTCATTAATGAAAACAGTCATTTGTTTCGTTTCCTTGAATGAATCATAACAATTTGAACGAAGCAGTTGAGTGAATGATTCATTGATCTTCCATTAATCACTTGTTTTGTGGTTGAGTGAATGATTCAATGTTTCACTAATGAAAACAGTCACTTGTTTTGTGGTTGAGTGAATGATTCAATGTTTCATTAATGAAAACAGTCACTTGTTTTGTTCCTTAATTAATCAGAACGTTTGAACGAATCAGTTGAGTGAATGATTCAATATCTTATAAATAAAAAAAAACACAACAAAAACAACAACGCAATACTTTGGCAAACAAACAACAATCAACACTAAACAAAACACACAACAACACCAAAAAAACACAACTCACATTAAAATTAAAAAAATCAAGATTAAACATTTAAAATTCATAATAGGATTAATCATTTTAACGTCATATCTGAATGGATGTTTAAATATAATTTTTTTTTACTTATAAATCAGATATATAAATAATAACATAAAGATAAATGTTGGTAATATAATATTTTTCCTCGCTCAAGTCAAGTCATAGATTGTATGACTTCTAATGCCGAGACAGTCAGGAGCCCTTTATTTACAGTCATCTGCCTGGCATCACCTCACACACACACACACACACACACACATGCTGTTCATTACTCTTGCCTGAGACTCGTCTCTGTCCCTGTGTTCATGCAGTGAGTGTGCAGTGACATCTCCCAGACTCCTCTGATGATGTGCGTCTCCTCATCCATGAAACTGGAGCTGCTTTAGCGCTTATCCTCAGCTCTTTTATCCCATACAGCCCTCATCCGAAATCAAAAAATCTGAACGAGATCACTGGTCATTCACTCCCCCATCTACAATCCCTTCCAGTACCAAGACTCAAACCTGCAATTTATGAGTTACAAGTCTGACTCTCTAACCATTAAGCCACAACTGCCCTAAGAAAGAAGTTTATTAGGGAGTCATTGAATCATTCACTCAGTGTTTCATTCAGAAATGCCATTCATTAAGGAGCAAAACAAGTGACTGTTTTAATATGTGACACACTGAATCCTTCACTGAGTCGTTTCGATCAAAAACACAGATACATTAAGGTACTAAACAAGTGACTGTTGTCAGTGCAGATCTGAGAATCAAAGAGAAGTTGCTATCCAACATTGCTTCACACACAGAGCCTCTAAACAGTCTGAAATTGACTGACGGTTCCAGTTCTTTAGTGATGAAGGCTGTTGAAATAAGCAGATATTGCTGCTTCCCAGATGTCTGTTTTTTCCCTCTCCTTCTCCTTCGCTCGTAATGGCTTTTCCAGCAGCAGCAGCTTTGATGCCGGTCATTTGTGCGTGTCACAGTATTTCTCCTCACACTTTCCCTCAGTCTCTGTCCAGAGCCGATCGGCTCCCGAGGGCTTCAGAGTTACAGCACATGGCACACGGAAATCGCTATAAACATTCACTCTCTAAGCCAACTCCTAATGCCTGCGTTTAATAAAGTCCCAATAAGATGTCAGTGCAAATCCAGTGGAGTATGCAAAAGAATGCATGTCTTTTCTGTAACTGTGTTTGTTCCTGAGTTTCTCACAATCTCATATTTTCCTTGCAATTCTGAGAAAAAAAAGTTTACATATTGCAATTCTGAGAACTGGGAGAAAAAGTCAGAATTGATTGCACTCAGAGTTACAAGAAAAATGTCAGAATTGTGAGATAAAAATTTTGCAAAATAAATAAATAAAACAAAAATAAATAAATAAAAAAACACTTATGCGGCAACTTAGTTATCACCATTAGTAATAAATTCCCTTCATTTATTTATGGAAGCCTCAGGATTAAAAAAAAATTGTAATCGTTACTTTTTATATCACAATTCAGACTTTTTCCCAAACAGTTCTCAGTTTATATCTTATAATTTAGAAGTGCAAGAAAAAAAGAAATACACAGAGAATGGCTAAATATTAAAACAACTTGGACAACTTTATTTCTCACAATTCAAAATTTTCTCAAAATTTAGATATATTCATGAAGTTCAGAGAAAAAAAATCTGAATTGTAATACACACACACGCGCACACACACACACACACACACACACACACACACACACACACACACACACACACACACACAACACACACATATATTATATATATATATAGATATTATATATATATATATATAGATATATATAAACAATAATAATAATTTAATAATTTTGAGATTATATCTTGCAGTTTGTGAGATTGCAATGACCTTTTCTTTTTTCCTTTTTAAAATGCTTTTTGCAGTGGTGGAAACGTAGTTTTCTAAGCAGCTCTCCATTCGGCAGCACTGAGAGTGTTTTAGTGCCAATCATCTGGCCTGTCTTCATGTCGCTCCTCATACCCATCACAGCTACAAACAAAGCTACAAACAAACTGACAATCATACACACTAACACAAAAACAAATGCTCAAAAACAATTCCATAAACGACTTCACAGAAGATTTCACCGAAGGAAGTCTGCAATAACAAGCCAGAATCCATTTTTAGCAGCAGTGTCTTAAAGTAGGTCAGTTTTTACATTTGTCAGCGCTCTGTCATCTCATGCGGTCCGGAGTTTGAAGGCTTGGGTTTGGGGTATTTTGAGGGTAATTATCAGATTCACAGGACAGGGTGTGAATTACAGCAGGGTTTGGAGGATCTGAATGCCTTTATTAAAGCACACACGCTATAACATGTTACTGAACATATATGTGCTGGTGCATTTAACAGCTTTAACCAGCAGATGTTCACAGTGTGCAGAGCGGTTTGAATCAGTGAATCATTGTGTGAAGCAATTGATTCATTGACTCAGAGCTTAATGCATGAGATTAATGTTTTAAATACGAAACAAACTGAGTATAGAAATATAAAGTGTTATACCAGAAAGTATATTGTAACTATGAAACTAAAACGATCAGTAGTTGACGGCAAGTCAACGTCTTAATGATCGAGTCATTGATTCATTCATTCATTCAACTGATTTATTCAGCAACAAACCAAGTGGCTGTGTTTATGAATGAGTCATTAAATTATTAACTCAAACGATTTGTTCAGACATGCTGATAGTGTATAGGCTAATTATTTTCTATTGTTTAGGTTGCATTCGTATTATGTTTCGCATTTGAATGCTCAACAAGTTATAATAATGAATGCCAGAATTGAAGATGTGAATTTATTTTCTTTAACAACTAAAAATGAACATAAATAAATTGCTCTGATGCTACTCATTCAACTGATGATTCTGCTCATGTTATGCTACATATAGTCACAGAAAAAGTGTAGACTAGTAAGTAACCTAAAATTAAAAACATATATATGTGACCCTGGAGCACAAAACATAAGGGTCATAAGGGTCAATTCTTCAAAATTGAGATTTATACATCATCTGAAAGCTGAATAAATAATCTTTCCATTGAAGTATAGGACAGTACAATATTTGTCTGAGATACAACTATAAAAAAAATCTAAATATTGAGAAAATCATCTTTAAAGTTGTTCAAATGAAGTTTTAAGCAATGCATATTATTAATCAAAACTTAAGTTTTAATATATTTACGGTAGGAAATTAAAAAAATATCTTCATGGAACATGATCTCTACTCTACTAATATCCTAATGATTTTTGGCATAAAAGAAAAATCTATAATTTTGACCCATACAATGTATTGTTGTCTATTGCTACAAATATACCTGTGCTACTGATGACTGCTTTTGTGCTGCAGGGTCACATATATACTGCAAAGCATGATGGTCAACCAGCCATTCCACAATATAATAAAAGTGGCCTGTTAATTAAGCCTTTTCAGTCTGCAAATGGCCTTTCTGTGTTTTAAAACGAACAAAAAAAAAGTGCTGATGATGTTTTCCAAAGCAACAGACCTGGGTGAATGAACAAGCATTTTTGGGTGACCTTTATCCTAATTTTACCCCACAAATCAGCCTGTGATGGCCACCTCTAGTCTGAAAGTCAAATCTAAACACCTCCATCTGGCGTTCACGTGTAGACAAATAACTGAGCAGCAACTGCTGCATAAATGCTCCATTGAATAAAGAAATAAAAGCAGTTTCTGCTGGCGAGCCCATGTACATGGAACACAATCCGCTTGCGCAGTTAACAAACATCACTTTTTATTTGCTGCAAGGCCTCACGCAAACCGAGGAAAGGGAAGGTGGCGATAAGTTTTATCTGCAAACTCCTACTGCTGCTGGTTAATGTGAAACATACTGTGTCATAACAGACCGCTTCGCAGACCATTAGAGAATGATTGGGGAAAGCGTAATGGGTTTTGGAGCTGGGTGACAGGACTCCCGCTGACTAGTGTCTTTGTTTCAGCACGTCGTCTGCTGCGCGTTTGATTGTTCCTGTCTGCGTCATTTTAAAACTCAATTACACGCGGATTATTTGAACTAAAATGGATGTTTTCTGTTTTTGGTGGAAGGGGTCAAATCGCGGCCTGGATCTCGACCCGCCTCGGTGCCGACACACTTTGATAAGACAAACACAGCAGAAGTTTCAGCTTGAGCCCCGTGAACATGAAACGCGTTTAGCATTTGCTATGGAGATTTCGTGAGTGTGGGTCCATTCTAATCAAATTGAGCTTGACTGCTGTTTAGAGTTTGGCTGCATAACACAATCACCAAATTATATGCTCACGCTTCATTACCTTTAAAATCAACAGTGCATTAACCCAAGCTACACTCATATTTAGGCCTAAATGTGAGATTTATGTATTTGCATATCAAACTTGGATTGCACAGTTTTAATATAAACTCATAAACCAATCAATAAATCATGAAATTTTTTCAGTCAAACATCCATAAAATTATTGAGATTATGTTTTAAATACACAATATTATTCATCAATGAATACAATTTATTTAAATCTAATGCAGTTTAACTAATTGAATATTGCTTGCTCTAATTTTAATGTTAATCATATTTTTTTTTAAGTGGTTAAATGTAATTTCAGAAACAGATTTAGTCTTATTCTGAGCAATTTGAATAAATGCAGTCTGAAAATACGATTTTGTAAATAAAAGCAAATCGATCAAATAGTTAATGAAAAATTATGGCATAATTTTTTTTTGAGTGCATTTATGTATGCATCACTTCAAGTTTATGATTTGGTTTATGATAAAACCACGTGTAATCCAAATATATAGAAATATGCACTTAATATTTATAAAATTATGTAAAATCATAAATAACATTAACACTTTTTTTAGCCTATTTGAATTATAAAATGTTTAATTTAAATCTTTGTATCATTGACGTCATCAGTCATCTAAAAAAAAGTTATTTGAATGTATGCATTTTATGTGTAGGCTACATATGTTTCACGGTTCATTTACATATTCATACAGACAGAAACATTGCAGATTGTTTGTGTAAAACATTTTGGAGCCGAGCAGAACTTGCTTGTAGGAAGTTGTTTTATTAATGACGACAGTTGTTAAAAATCTGTTATCTGTAGTGTTGGAGAAACTGTTGAATGTGGTAACGAGTTTATGTGCGACGTTTATTAAAGCAGAGAGGCTGAAAGGTCAGTCACAGCTTGTGTGCTAATTAAACACTGAGAAACGCTGCAGTCGTTAAGTGGATCTGACAGCAGATGTTCAGCGTGTGAAGAGCAAGTCCTTCAGCGAATCTTCACTTAGAGAAGTGCGCTAGTTACAAGTTCAGTTGTCAAACTCCATCAATGATCTCGCTTCCGGCTGAAGACTTCTAAAAATAATACAGGATCTTAAAAACGGTACGGAAAGTCCTGTGCAATTATCTCTTCATTAGGAGTGATTCATGAACACAGCGGAACTCCAAGTCCGAGCACATTATGGTCTTTAGAGACTGTATATCTCTGTCTACTGGATTGGTTTGCCTCCTTTATTTTCTGTCAGATGAAAATTATGCATTTGATCACTTAGTAAAGTCCTCAACAAGACAAACAATTTGAGGAATCATTCCTATCTGGAGCAGAAACACAGCAGGAATGTCCCTGAGGTTTAATAGTTTGGTTATAGGGCGTGTTCAATCACATAATAAACAAACAAACAAATAAAATAAAAAATTAAAGTTTAATGCTTTAGTTATAGGGGTTTGTTCAAATCACATGATAATAAATAAATATATAAATTGAATAAGTTTAACACTTTGGTCATAGGAGTTTGTTCAAATCACAATAATTAGTAATAACAATAATAATAAAAATAAATAATTAAAAAACGTAAATATGATAAGTTTAATTAATAAAGGGTTTTTTAATCACAAAATAAATAAATAAATAAATTAATATTTATTAAACAATAAATATGTTTATTAATTTGTTTATAGAAGTTTGAATAACAACAATAATAAAAACAATAAACATAATAATAATAAATAATTAAATATTATAACTTTATTACTTAGGTTATAGGAGCTTGTTCAAGTCATAACAATAATAATAATAATAATACACAATTACAAATATAATAAGTTTAATACGTTAATTAAAGAGGTTTGTTCAAATCAAATAATAATAATAATAATATAATGAATACTTTCACATAATCACAAATAGATAGATAGATAGATAGATAGATAGATAGATAGATAGATAGATAGATAGATAGATAGATAGATAGATAGATAGATAGATAGATAGATAGATAGATAGATAGGTGAGTGCATGGTAACATCCAAAATATTAGCACAGATATGAAATTTTATACAAGTAAAAAGTTGCCTCAGCAGCTAGTTATTCTCAGAGCTGATTTTTTAGTTGATGAATGAGTTTGCGTGTGTGCTGCTCTTTTCAAACAGCAGGTCATGATGGAGAAGGACAGGACGTCCGCACAGGACACACAGCCCTTTAATACCTGATAATGTCCTTAAATTAAACACTGGTCCAGCCTGTCAGCTCTGATCTCGTCACAAATTAAAACATGCTGACCAAACGGTAACCAAGACCACTAATTGTAAGTGATTACTGTGCATTTACACCCTAATAATTAGCTGACAGCTCAATTTTCGTATGAATCCATATTTGATTTTTTTCTGCGCGTGACGCGATGTGCGGGTTAGTAATTGAAAAGTGCGGCCAGATGTACATGTAGAGCCTCATTCATTTCACTTGGACACTCTGTGATTTGAGAAAACAATTTGAAGTCTTCGGTTAACCACCATAAGCACACAGTACATGTATAATGTACTTAAGGGGGAAACATGGTTTCCCTCTGAAAAATGAATTTGTGCAGCCCGGCCCCTGACTGTGCTGCATGTCGCAGCTTTTTCCCGCAGGAAATGTTCAGGATGCTGAGCAGAGGGAAGTGTGTGCGACACACTGTGTGTGCTTATATAAAGAGTTGGATTTAGTTTTTCATCTCGTTTTTTCATCTCTCCTTTCTCACACAGCACTTGTGTTTGTGTTTTTCTGGCCTGAGCAGCTTTGTGAGCGTGCATTACAAGTTAAGTCATTTTTTATTTATATGGTGCTCAGTTCAGTGTCAGTGTTGTAAAATTCATAATTTATAAAACAACTTCAATTTCAGAAGACAAATAGTGTCATTATTCAGTTTACTTAATTATGAAAAAAATTCAATTTTAGCAGCTCTACAGAAGACTCGGTATATAAACACATTTGCAAGTTATGAACTCAGAATTGCAAAATATAAACCCAGAATTGCGATACATAACAGAATTGTGAGATATAAGCTCAGAATTGCACAATATAAAAACTCAAATTTGTGCAATATAAACACAGAATTGTGCAATATAAACAATTGCGAGATATAATAACACCAATTTGTGAGATAAAAACTTTGAATTGCATGATATAAACAGAATTGCACAATATAAACTCAGAATTGCGCAATATAAATAATTGTGAGATATAAACTCAGAATTGCATGATACTAACTCAGAATTGTGCGATATAAACAGAACTGCACGAAATAAACTCAGAATTGTGCAAAATAAACAACTGTGCGATATAAACAGTATTGCACAATATAAACTCAGAATTGCATGATATAATTTAAACAATTGTGCGATATAAACAAAATTGCATGATATAAACTCAGAATTGCGTGATAACTCAGAATTGCACGATATGAACAGAATTGCACGATATAAACAGAATTGCATGATATAAACTCAGATTTGTGCAATATAAACAATTGCATGATATTAACTCAGAATTGCACAATATAAACTCAGAATTGCGCAATTTAAACAATTGTGAGATATTAACTCAGAATTGTGTGACATAAACAGAATTGCATGATATAAACTCAGATTTGTGCAATACAAACAATTGCGAGATATGAACTCAGAATTGCGCAATTTAAACAATTGCGAGATATTAACTCAGAATTGCACAATATAAACTCAGAATTGCGCAATTTAAACAATTGTGAGATATTAACTCAGAATTGTGTGACATAAACAGAATTGCACAATATAAACTCAGATTTGTGCAATACAAACAATTGCGAGATATTAACTCAGAATTGCACGACATAAACTCAAAACTGCAAAATTTAGACAATTGCGAGATATTAACTCTGAATTGCGTGATATAAACAGAATTGCACAATATAAACTCCGAATAGTGCGACATAAACAGAATTGCACGATATAAACTCAGATTTGTGCAATATAAACAATTGCGAGATATTAGCTCAGAATTGTGTGATATAAACTCAGAATTGTGCAATATTAACAATTGCGAGATATTAACTCAGAATTGCGCAATATAAACTCAGAATTGCGCAATTTAAACAATTGCGAGATATTAACTCAGAATTGTGCGACATAAACAGAATTGCACAATAGAAACTCAGATTTGTGCAATATAAACAATTGCGAGATATTAGCTCAGAATTGCATGACATAAACTCAAAATTGCGAAATTTAGACACTTGCGAGATATTAACTCAGAATTGTGCGACATAAACAGAATTGCACAATAGAAACTCAGAATTGTGCAATATAAACAATTGCGAGATATTAGCTCAGAATTGCACGATATAAACTCAGAATTGTGCAATATAAACAATTGCGAGATATTAACTCTGAATTGCGTGATATAAACAGAATTGCACAATATAAACTCCGAATTGTGCGACATAAACAGAATTGCACGATATAAACTCAGATTTGTGCAATATAAACACAATTGCGAGATATTAGCTCAGAATTGTGTGATATAAACTCAGAATTGTGCAATATTAACAATTGCGAGATATTAACTCAGAATTGCGCAATATAAACTCAGAATTGCGCAATTTAAACAATTGCGAGATATTAACTCAGAATTGTGCGACATAAACAGAATTGCACAATAGAAACTCAGAATTGTGCAATATAAACAATTGCGAGATATTAGCTCAGAATTGCACAATATAAACTCAGAATTGTGCAATTTAAACAATTGCGAGATATTAACTCAGAATTGTGCGACATAAACAGAATTGCACAATAGAAACTCAGAATTGTGCAATTTAAACAATTGCGAGATATTAACTCAGAATTGCACAATATAAACTCAGATTTGTGCAATGTAAACAATTGTGAGATATTAACAAAATTGCATGATATAAACTCAGAATTGCGAGATATTAACTCAGAATTGCACGATATAAACTCAGAATTGCACGATATAAACTCAGATTTGTGCAATTTAAACAATTGTGCGATATAAACAAAATTGCATGATATAAATTCAGAATTGCGAGCTATTAACTCAGAATTGCACGACATAAACTCAGATTTGTGCAATATAAACAATTGCGAGATATTAACTCAGAATTGTGCGTTATAATCAGAATTGCGCAATATAAACTCAGAATGGCGAGATAAACTCAAGAACTGCTTTAATTAAGAGTAACTGTTGCACCTCAGACATCCTTTGTTCTATAAACGCTGGCAGTGTGTGTCGTTTGTAAGGATCTGGCAGCCGTCTCGCGCAGTGGGGGGTCCGTGTTTCAGAGCAGCACGGTGCGAGTGAGAGTTTCCTGTACGCTCAGGAAGCAAATCACTCTGAGAGGAGATGTGTGTGCTGCTTTGTTTCAGAGACCGCAAAGCTCCCGTGAGACGGCCGAACACGTCAACAGGGTAAAAGAAGAAACCCTTCGTGAGCTGAAAGCTGTTTGTTCTTCGGCTACCTGAGGGATTGGCATGGACGGGGAGCCCAGAATCAAAGAGGAACCTAAAGCAAATGCCAAATTATTAGCTGAAGGTTAATTTATCTCACATCTGGGATTCATCCGGGCTTTAGTGATTTCACTCTGATTTCGCTGTCAGGTCGCAGATGGGCCAAACTATCAGTGCTGAGAGGAACATTAAGGGGTGGCAGATATTTAGAATTCAGTGTGACTCCTCATCTGTTCACGTGATGATTTCAAGCTCATCAGCACAGCTGGAAAACATGATATCAGTAACACCTACAGCACCACAGAGACCCTTCCTACGCCAAAACGGACACAAAAAGCCTAAAAAATGGACATCCTGTTCCAAATTCACATGATTGATTTAGGAACTGAAAGGATATTTCAACAGTGGAAACCCATTCTGTCTAATTCTGTCATTTATTGTTTCTGGTTAGTGTTCTGAGCTTGTATGACATGCTGTGACAGAGTGGCAGAATATCAGACCGTGGATGTCCGTAGTTACAAATAAAAAACACCATAGAGAAATGTGATATATTAAAAGTTGGATATATAATTTCTCCTAATTCACCTGTGTACATGTAAAGCAATATATACTTTATAACAAATCCCTGCCTTGTTATTATTTGTAACAAAAAAAAAAAAAAGCGATATATATACTATAGCAAATCTTTAACGCTTGATTGTTTATATCTAGCAAAATTTAACTATATTATCACACAGCCCTTTATATAAAGTTAGATATTCTATCCAATATGATCCACACACACTACTTACTGAAAACAGTATATACAGTAGGCTACTCTATAGCAGATTTAAGCTGCGTGATCGTTTATAGCATCACAAAAATGCAAACTGTATTATGGTACAGTTCTATATATAAAGTTGGATATATATTATATCCAGTTTTATCCACATACATACAGAGTACTCGCATAAAGCAGTATATACTGTATATGATATACTATATACAATATCCTACATTTTTTTTATTTTGTTGTAAAATAAAACTATATTTTTGCCCAGCTCTTCTTGGATATGCACAACTTTATATACATACAGTATATATTAACTTAGGACGTTATTTATATTATAACTGAGATACTCTTATAGTTTTTATTAATATTTAAATTAGTTTTTATTTTTATATATTAGTTTTTTTATTTTTATATTTATTTTTTCATTTTTTTTTATTTTTTAAATGTGTATTTATTAATTAATTTATTTTTAAATAAATGTCCATATAGTTTTTATAAAATTTTATTACATTGAAAATAACAAACGTTGCTTTTGTAACTAGCTGAAATAAAAGTTTTGTTTTTTTAATATTTAATTTAATTCAAAGTTTAATTTATTTCAAGTAACAAAAATGTTTTTCATGGTCTTAATTTTAGTTTTAGTTAACTGTAATAACCCTGATATAGCAAATCTCACCTGCTTAATTGTTTATCGTTGCAAAATAACTATATTATTGCTCCCATCTAATATCGCTCAGCTCTAATCTGCTAAATGCGAATATAAGGCATGAAGATATTAAGACATTAATAACATGAACATCATGATTTTCTCTAAAGCTGCTTTGAAACAATGTTTCAATTTCTATATAGAGTCTGTGTGGCTTCTGTCAATGTTGTAATAGTTACTATGTTTTTCTTTTGGCCAAAATATGTTAAATATATGTTGCAAACAGTGAAGCTCAATGAAATTTATGTTTGAAAATGAAAATATATGTGGTTTCAACATTCATATACCAAAATGTATTTCAGGGACAAGAAAATAAATTTCCAGTCTTACAGTATCTCACATTTAGGCTTTATTTATTATTTCACATGTGTTATAGACAACAAATATGTGACATATGTATATTTTGTTAAATTCAAATATATTTTTAAATGGTTTTAAAAAGAAATTTATATTTTTAAAATGTACAAAAAATGGCTAAAAATTTATCAGTAGATTTTAGCAAATATTCTTCGCATTTATTTATTTATTTATTTTTTGTATATTTTGAAATAATTTTTTTGGGAAAAAATCTATCTATCTATCTATCTATCTATCTATCTATCAATTTTTTTGCCGTATAGGATGTTATTTTAATTGTGTATGATCAAGCTATTTCTGAAAGATAATTCAGTTTTTTTCCAAGTTGCCACCTGACCTGTTTCTGACCACACTGACCACATTCCATGTTAATTTCTGACTCCTTTCTGTGTTTTTGGAGGCATAAAATTGGCATTCCAAAGCGGCATTGGAAGTGGAGCCACAGTGCCAGCAATCCTAGAACACTGACATCATCCAAATAAAAACAAAACACGGCCTGCACACTCCACCCAGCTCATACATCGCTCTAGTGGAGTTCAGTCCATCTTCTCTGAGTCCATCAACGAGGGAAAAACCTCTGCTCAAAGTGAGCATTCATGGCAAACTCTCCTCCGGTGCATGACGTCGTTTTTCCAAAAGTTTTCCTTTACAGTCGAGGCTACACATCATTACTTCTACCTAGTTCTCTCTCTCTCTCTGGATAAAACAACAGCAACAACTTTTAATCAATGAGAGGTGTTTAAAAAAACAAAATACATAAATTACATTTGAAGCATGCATTCAGATTTTACATTACACCAAAAGGTATTTTATCCTTCACTGAAAAAAGTGAAACATCAGTGCAATCCATTCAAAATATATATTTACATTTGTCCAATGGAAAATTGTGATTTTCAGTTTATACCTTCTGTTTTCACTTTGCCTCAAAGTAAGTGTTACGCCCTCTAGACAAACTTTAAAACATTACTTTTACTCAGGCCCGGCGTGTACAATGTGATATAAAACAAGATAAAACCCCAATAAAAACTCAAAAAACCCCCCTCCCAAGCCTGGCACAAGAGAACATAAAAACGTAATTAAATAAGTACAATGTGATATAAAATGTGGTGTAATTTCAATAAAAAGTTTAAAAACAAAATGTTACTAATTTTAAATTGAATCGAGATTTAATCATACCATAACCACTAAAAAATATCAGGCAAAAATCTGACATGACCGTCAGACTTGTGGTAGGCGGAGATTTGTCTCCTAGTAACGCTAGCCTATCAGGGAGCTTCTTACAATTGCGTGAATCATCAGTAATGACTAGATAGATTACCGTACAGCAGTATAAAAAATGGATATACGAAAATATATGATAAATCGGTCTCATAGTTTGCCAGATGCGACCGTGCAATTGCAAGCATCCAACAGCAATTCAGTAGACACGCTAGTCGACAAGACACCAACACCGATTGGTCCTCTGCCCTCATGCTCCAGCTCATGCACGCCTGGACCGCCAAGAGTGCCTTTCGACCTTGGTGAGGATAAACCAAATCAGGTTAAATTAAGACGTTTTCCTCTTCGCCTTTGCTACAACCAGTATCGATCATTTGTTGCGTCATGGTATACGTCACGGGAGTGGCTGGAATACTCCATGGAAGCAGATGCTACATTTTGTTTTCCATGCAGGAAATACTTAATTTCTCCATCAGACTCCGCTTTCACTGTAAGGGGCTTCTGTGATTGGAAGCACGCTGTAGAGGCGGGAAAAGGCCTTAACAAACATGCAGCGTCAAAAGAACACATTACAAGCATGACACTCTGGAAAGACAGAGAAAAACGGGCTGAAAGTGGACTTGAAATTTCCACAATGGTTAACAGTAACCAATTAGCTAGGAATCGCTACTACCTCTCCTCTGTAGTGGACATGATTGAGTTTCTTGTTGTGAATCATTTGCCGCTAAGGGGAAGCACAGATGCTTTTGATAGTCTAACAGAGGATGGAAGTGGACTTTTCCTTTCATTATTCGAATATACCCTCCGAAAAGACCCAGAATTAAGGAGTGTTATGAAGTCAATACCACGCAATGCAACATACAGTTCTCACGAAATTCAAAATGACATCATTGCAAACATGAGCAGTCTGGTGACTGAAGAAATAGTTCGAGAAGTTGCAGACTCGTGGTACACAATCAAAGTAGATGGCACACGTGACCCAACTGGAATGGAAAATATTTCCATAATCGTTCGCTTTGTTAAGGACAATTATCAAGTCACAGAGCGACTTCTTTCCATGACAACAACTGAAAAAGGGGATGCCCAGACCCTTACCAACACAATAATTACAGAGCTTGAAAAGAATGGGCTCAGTACTTCTAAAATATTGAGCCAGGTGTATGACGGGGCCTCTCTCATGTCCGGAAAAAATGGAGGAGTACAGAAAATTTTGCAGGACAAATTAGGAAGAGTGATTCCGTACGTGCATTGCTTCAATCATCAGCTCCATCTTGTGGTAGTTCATGCAATATCCACAGAGCCTGCGGTTGAAGACTTCTTTAATGTGTGTAACTTGCTTTATAAATTCATAAAGAAGCCAACCGTTGCTGTCTTGTACGGAGGGCAGCAGCTTAAGAGATTACTTGAACAGCGATGGACAGGGCATCTTCAAACGGTCAAAACAATTCTGAATTCTTTTCAAGAGATTACTGAGTTGTTAGCCGAGATCAATGGAAACCGCAGATACGAGACGGAGGTGCGCATGGAAGCAGCTGGCCTGATTAGGGAAGTATCAGAGACGAGCTTCAAATTCATTGCCCACATGGTGTATAAGATTCTACTGCTGCTTGATGCTCCAAACAAACTGATGCAGTCAGAGGACATGGACCTTCTAAGTGCAGTCAAATTAGTTACATGTGCCTCAGAATGCCTTACGAAATTGCGCAGTGAATCTGACTTCTTAGAGCTGTGGGAGAAGGCTGACGACACTGAAATGCCAAGACCTCCCAAACGAAAGCGGACCATCAACAAGGGCCTTCAAGAATATCTGCTGGAGGAAAGCATTGGCCAGGCTCAAGGTGATTTGGGAAATCAACAAGAGCTCAGACGATTATTCTACAGTACTTTGGACGCAGTGCTTGCAGAAATCTCGGAGCGTTTCGGAGAAAGAAATAGCAAGTTAATTGAAGCTCTTTCAGCTTTTGATCCACAGTGTGACAGCACTTTCTTGGATCCTCAACTCGCACAAGATATGATGAACTTAACTAATTCAGAAGTGATTCATTCAGAATTTGTTGTGGCCCAACAATTCCTGCGTAAAGTACTGGCTAGATCGATTTCTAGTGGCGAGAAATTAACACTTAAACAAATACTCCAGGAGCATCATACCACGCTTGAAGCTATGCCTAGTGTACTCGCTGCAATGAAATGTGTGCTGACATTTGAAGCTTCTACCGCTACATGCAAAAATTTATTTCCATCTGAAAAAATGTGTTCATGGACAATCGAAGGAGCATGCTACATCAGCGAAAGGCCCATTTAGTGCAACTGGCTTTTGAAAGAGACTTAACAAGAAAATTTCGGGATGAATGGAAAGAGACTCTACTGAGAAGGTTCAACGAGAGTAAGCGCCGCAGACTCCAGCTGTTCTAGCAGGTTGGTGTTATTTTATTTAGCTATTATAGAATGCATAATTTGTTTATAACGTCATCTTATTTTAATCGTGACTTTTAAAAAAATGTTTGCGTGAACCAGTTCTGATGTGCATCGGGCCAGTGAAAAATCATAATACATTTTTCTTCTTTGCGAATAGTGACGATGATTAGTAATAATCACTTTGTTTCATAGGCAAAATTAAATTATATCGATACCAAACGCCCACTGACACTCACGCTATGTGCCCCCCCGGGCAGAAGGGATAGCCCCCCCTGTTAAAATATTCTGGCGCCGGGACTGCTTTTACTTGAATGGTAGTTTAAGGTTAAAACCAAAGTTTTTGGGGTGTCATGTGATCATGTGACGTCATTACGTCTCGGTACATCTGAGTCGTTGAAAATTTCTGCTGTCCGCCATTACCTCGCTTCGCAAGCAAAGGACCATCTCCATGTGCGAGTCTGCCGAGAAAAAAACTCAATTAAACAAGGTAAGAGCTCGAATGTGTTTTGCTTGGTGACAACATATATCTGTTTTTGAGGAAATTAACATTAAGTCAAATAACCGGGAACTACCTTAACAGACGTCAGGGTGTTCTGTGATGGAGTTTAAGAAATATGAACTGGTTAAAATTGTCATCTCGAATTTTTGCTAATCGCATTATGTGGTCGCGTAGTTAAAAAAATACTAAACTTAATAATCGTGTCTAGATAGCGCTTAATTCATCTGAAGAGCCCCGCCAGTGTCTGGACATGTTTAATCTGTAGCGGGGTCACTGCTAGCCCCTCAGACAGAGCTGCAGCCGAGCCAAAGTTTCGGCGGGATGAGAGTAGGGTGCTCCAGGGACAGACTTTACGCGTGCTTTTCACCAATAGCCTAACATTAACTGTATTGACTCCGTGCTCGTGAGCTTGTTGAGACGGATGAAGGAGCACGCGCTTTTGAACCCGATCGGTGAACGCCACGGGTCGGACATGCAGCCTGTTTAAATGGTGTCAACCGCTTGATCTACATCTGTGCTGTTTTGTGCTGTAAAGATTTCCGTCTGTGCTGGTTCGGTTTTTAAATTATTACAAACTTTAGAGCCTTGAGGCGTCTACAGTCCTCTGAGGCGCGCGCACGTGTCTGTGTGGCGCCGCACGGCAACACACACTGCGTGCAAAAAATAATATCTCAAAAACGAAAACAACACAAACGAAGCTCAAACGATTGACATAATTATTATATAGGCCTACATTTACGTTTAACATGTACTTGCTAATCAAACACTTTATATGAACAAACAACTTATCTATAAAACACAATCGGTCTTCCGACCTTTTACTATTGTTAATTGATATTGATATGCGCGAGGAGAGAGCAATACAGCGCTCGTGCTGTTTGAAGGCGGTGAGAGTGCGCGCGCGCGACCGGGGCGCTCTCTCTTTCTGCTTGTTTTTTATGCGCCCTGTCCACTGATCTAAATAATTAGTTGTTACGACGACTTATTTGTTCCCTCGTTTTAATAAATCGTGGACACGTTGAACTATTTCCCTCCCTCATTTTGATTTAACAAATTACAACGTAGCCACAATATAGTAAAACGAGGGAACAAATTAGTATAACCTGCTGAGGTTTTATTAATTCGTGCCACGAAACAATATTCGCCTGAATATTCAACAATGCACAAAAATATAGGTCTTTTTTTAATATATTTAAATGTTAGAATAATATAAACCAAAACGCGCGGGTAAAACTGCTGTAGTGAGACTGAGCATGCGCGGGGTGAAACTGTGGCTCTGCAGTCAGACCCTTATCCAGTTGCGTGCAGTTTATGGTCTGGGTCGGGATCGGACAGAACGTTGAACGAGCTCGGGTCGTGTTGGATTTTTTTTTGGCCCATTGTAAACTCGTGCACCCTGTGAACCTGCTCAGATTAGAGATAGAAGAGGATGACAGTGTTGCCATACACATTTATAAATTCAGTGTCCGTTTTGCCACAATGGCTATATTTTCTCTTAAAAACCTGCCTAATGTTAACTTACTATTTACTACTTGTATGTATTTGTATATTGTATTTGTAGCAATGGTGAGAGCAATGACTGATTAAAGAGAAACACTACATAAGTTATAGTTTAAAGTGACAACGTTAATGGAAATAATAATCACTGTGCCCTATAAATTCATGCCATTTCCTTTGTATTTACAGGTGCCCTCTTTCTGGAATCATTAATAGCTGGAGAATTTGGTAGGTGATCCACACATGCACACCAGGCAGTGAACATTATTTGTATGAATATGATAATAATTGTGCCTTACACTTGTATTTCGCTTTACAAACCAGTGTCACAAGCTTCTCAAAGCACTACAGTTTAGTCATTATTCTTTCAGTTCATACTCGGTGATGGTAAGCTACTATTGTAGCCACAATTGCTCATGAGAAAACTCACCTTCCCCTTCGACCATCACCAACCACTCACACACTACATTCATACAGGCAGCATATATTGATGAGAAAATGCTGCTTCTTTTTTTTGCATCAGTTCATTACATTTTGGATTTGCTAGAGACCAAAACCAAGTCGTCAGCAGGGCATTTTACTTACAATTTATAATCATCCTACTCGAAAACTTGCTTGATCTCATCATCAACATTTTTTTATTTGATTTTGGGAACTGTCTGTGTCCTTTATGTTGGTACATTGGAAACTGGTTTCATCAGAATAACTTGTAGCTCGTCTTTTATCAGGTTGTCCAGAGGGATGAATCTGAAACAGAGCTTGCAAGTTTCACAATGGCTGTGTTCGTCATCAGGGAAGAGGGTGATTCTCTCCAACCACCACATGACATTGGTATAGTCATTGAAGGTGTGAAAGTCCTGAACAGGTTGCCATCAGTCGCACATGCATGTGCCATGTTATTTGGCCTAATTTATGTGCTGAACTTGAGCTATCCAGGTGAGCTGGAACACACCTTTGATGCACTACAAAAGTTTATTTATGGAGATTGAACCAAAGGAAAATGACGCGCAAAGTTCTCAGCCTCAGTGTTAAGCTGTGAAAGTAAAGTAGCAAAGAGAAATACATTTAAATACATTGTATTTGGTTCTGTTTTAGAGCTTGTACTCAAATACATTGCAGGTTAATTAATTACTGTTCAATGAAAAATACTTTAAACTGATGTTAAATTCAATTTATTGTGAAGTTTTGTGGTATAGATATTTGGGCACATCGTTAACATATTAAACTAAACCTAAACACATTTACAAAAATCAAATGAAATTGCATTACATTTCTCAGGTTTTACATATTTTACTGTTTCATTTTTTTTGTTAATCTAGCCAAGTTTGTTCCATGTAGAAACTGTATTGCACTTAATTGCTGTTACAAAAAAAGGTCAAACCATATTTACTGTCACAGCTGTGGATGTTACATGGTCTGCGAACATGTTTTAAAAGATATGTAATTCTTGCAGAATTAAATTTCAGTCCTTTTGAAGTAAATTTTTGTGTCTTTATTTAAGGAAAGTGAGCTACAGACCGAAACAAGGTATTTTGTACAACAAAACTTGAATATGGGAGCAAATTTGACTTTTTTTATTGACGCATTATAATATTGACCTAAATTTATTGACTTTGTTATAATTAAAATTGATAGTTTGTTCTGAGTAAAAAATTCAACTTGAAAAAACCTAATCTAATAACTTGTAACAAAATTACATCAATTTTATTAGTTTTTTTCCAAAGTAAAAATGTAATTTATTTTATTGAAACTGAAAATATTAGTTTTTCCAAAATGAAAAAAATAATTTGAACCAAAGCAAAATTTTGATTAACATCAAGTAAAAATGTATAGTTTCAACAAAATCAAAAAAATAATTTGAGAGAAACTAATTACATCTATTTAATTAGTTTATTTCAAAGTAAAAACTTCACTTGGATGTAATTGTAAATGTTAAGTTTTTCTAAAATAAAAAAACTAGGTTCTATCAAAGCAAAAAATTACACATGTTCTTTGTAACAAACAATATTATTACTTTGGGTTAAAGTAAAATGTTGTGTTAGAAAAAATTAAAATTTTGGTTTGACGTTAAATCAAAATTTACGGTTTTAACTAAATCATAAATACAATTTGAGAAAATCTAAAAAAATTAGTTGTAACAAATTACATCAATTTTTTTAAATTAATCCAAAGTATCATTTTTTTCAGTGTTGTTTTTTGTTATTGTTTTTTTAATCATTGATTAACCTGGTAAGGGAGTTTTATTTTGAACTGTGCTTGTAAATTAAAAGGTCTAAACCATTAACAAAAGTGTATCCCTGTGTAATCTATTTATGTATGTGTGGTACTGATTTATTTAGATTAATGCTGATGTCAATTCAGTGAAAATAGATGAATGTACTTGAAAGTAAATGAAATGCAGAGGTCATATTTCCCCTCTAATTTCATATATTTTTTGTTTCATTTGATTGAGGGGCGAAATATGGCATGATATTCACTGTTGTATAAATTTTTTGTATTACCTGATGATATTGAGTTGGATTAATTGATGCAATAGAATTAACTGATAGAACTGGAGAAGATGTGATTTATGTGCAACACTGATATTTAGAGTATTATAAATGTGTTTAGAAATAATCATGAAGAATATTGCCATGATTTCTCTTTCTTATTTGTTTTTTCTGACTTCCAGGAATTCTTCTCCATTTACCCAGCATGCTTAGCAAACCTCTCACCCTCGACGGTGTCGACAGACTTCTGCATGATGGCCACAGAGAAGAATGTGACTGATCCACTAAACCATGTGTTATAATACTAGTGCTTCTCATTAATCATATCATAATCATAACATGTTCAGACCTCATCGCCAAAAGCTTCAAAATATATCATCTGAATATAAGCCATGACACATATCTATCACTCGAGATCACAGATAAAGCTCACACTGGCACATCAGGAACGGGAAAATCCATAAGAACATTGAGCCGAAATCCTCACTCAGCACGATCTCTGCTGAAATATGCTCCCAATTCTGGTGAACAATAAACATACATGAACCTCTCAGGTGGAAAATATTCTTCAGCCATCAGTGAGAGCAGGTCTAAACACACAAACACATGCATGCTGGGCCAGCGGTGACAGCATTACGTCGCTCCTACTGGAGGGACCACACAAGCAGAGGGAGGAATGCTGGAGCCTTTCATCTGGACGGAGGAATGAAGGATGAAGGAGCGATGGAGGACAGACGCTTGCTCATTCAAGACCTGCCAGAGCCCACAGTCTGTGTGTGAGAAGACACAGTGAAGTAAAGGTAAAGACGGAGGGATGGCTTGGAAAGTAATTCGAAGTTTGAGGGATAGCATGTAAAGATGTAAAATGAGTGTCAGTGTTTGGGGTAACGCATTATCAAAGTAACATAATCAAAGTAATGCATTACTTTACAAAATCAATTTTCCTCAAAATTTATAAAAACAGAGAAATGCAAACTCAAAATATGACACAAACCTTTTTATCTGCCTCATATTCTTCATGCACAGCTGAAAGGTTTGTTTGAACTGCGCCCTCTACTGTACAGATGCGAATTTACATTTCCTTCAGCCTGAGGTGTATTCATTTCATTTCATTTGGTATGAAAGGGCTTTTACTTTTGCTTAAAATATAAGTTTTTTATATTAAAAACAAAGAAGCAAGCCCAGCCCAGATTTAAAAAGTAACGCAAAAGTAACGTAACGCATTACTTTCCATGAAAGTAACTAAGTAATGCAATATTGCAATGCATTCGTTTTAAAACTGTTGCAAAGCGAAAACAAAAACAGGTGTTGAGTCAGTATGATTGCAAATTAATTATTGGTTTCATACAACAGTTCAGTGAACAAGAAGATAATATTCTGAATTTTAGGCAGTTTTTTGCTCTGTTATGCCAATAAAAACCCGAGCAACCCACAGTGGTGTTTCCTTCCAAAATGAATCAGCATTTTTGGAACAATCAATGATTCAACAGTCCATTCATAAAGACTATTGTCAGTCATTTGGATGAATTGGTTGAGTGAATAATTCAATGACTCACTCATTGAGCCTTCAATGTATAATTTCATTTTTAAAAAATAATGTCATATTTCTGTATTCAAATATTGCTTTAATAATTGTCAACAAAAATAGTTCAAAACTAAGGAATGAACATTTCCTGTCTGAATGAATCAGCTCTTTTGAACCAACCAGTGATTCAAAGATCCATTCATAAAGATAATCACTTGCTTTGTTCCTGAATAAATCAGTCGTTTGGATGAATTGGTTGAGTAAATAATTCAACGATTCGCTCATTAAGCCTCATACTGGTTGTTTTAGTTTCATAATTAAAGTATCGTTCCATTTTAAAAAGTAATGTCATATTTCAATATTCAAATATTATTTAAAAACATTCATCTGCAGTGTAAATACATCTAAATGCTGCTTTAGACGCAGCTTGTGTGCCACTTCTGCCGTGCAAAAACAGATTTGTTGATACTGATTTTATTTGATTGGTAACTGTGTATAGTGTCTTAGTGTTCTAATTGAGTTTATTGATTAAATGTACGAATTTGACATGAAACATTATCCATACATCTAATAAGGTTAGGAAACAATGCCATTATAAAGGTAAAAATTCCCCTGGAAATCATTTTAAGGTGGCAAATATTGCCTCTTAATGAAAAGCTTCAGAGAGGTTCGCTTTACAGAAACGTTTGGGAATCCCTGAAGTTAATAATCAAGACTTTTCACTTCCTTGTCACAGACTTAAAATTAAACCGCATGGAGAAGTTGTGTCACCTCCTTAAGAGCTTAAGGCGTTTTAGTTGCCAGAGGAGATTTTTCTGGCGTTTCGACAGCGACTTCTGTTCACATATGACCTCTAAATGGAAAAAATGCTGTTAAATATTTGGAAAAGGCTTTATGTTTTCCATTTTACTTTATCTTGCCAAAGAATGAGCCAAAGCGTTCTGTTCGTACATTCGATTAAACACAAATTCCAAAGACTGTAAGAAGTCTAAATGTGATCCTGTACATCCCAAGATCACTGGAACCGAAATCTCTTGTGAGATGAAAAGAGAGATAAAGAGGGAAATCGTGCAACTGTGGCCAAAAAGCATTGGCGAGAGCCTCTTTTCTTTTGCTCAAGTGCTTTATTACATTAAAGCAAAGCACATTTGAAGTGAATTCTGCTGTTTAAGACTACAAAATAAAGCGTAACCCGATCCAGTCGATTTAATGGAGGGACAGAGGAAAGGGTGGGCAGCAGCAGAACGGCTTTTATACAGGGAAATTACGCTTGGTGCATGTTTGTCATTCTGTGGCATTAATCCTGTCACCTTTTTTCATCCCTAATCCTTACAACAACACAGCCTTCGGGAACTAATAAATGGACGGATTCGATTTTCTCCGTCCATGCCAAACACCACAGCCTCACCTTCATGAGCTCGAGGGTCAGACGGGAGAAGAAGGGGACGAGCGGGCTGTTTATATTCTGGGCGTTCCCCAGTATTGATATTACATATCAGCTGGTGCTCAGCACAGTCGGGTCAGAGTTACAGATAAACTCAGGCTGAGTCATGTAACATGGATCATATCAAAGGCCTGAGCACAAACACAGATGCCATCGTCCTCAAGCACATTTGTGTTTGTACAGTTTTTACATAACGCTTCAAAGCGTCCAGACCCTCCCAAAGCAGAGTCAACAGCGGCCTGTGAGAATTGCCAGCTCAGGAGAGGACCTGATTGAAAGCCGTGCCACCTTACTGCAGTTCCTGGCCGGTGGCGGCAGAGATGTGTTCGCTGATAACAGACGAGAGGCCGAGCGTGTGCGGTTTGAGTTGAGATCGAGACAAAAAAGCGTTTGTTTTGCAGCGGCTGGAAATGTTTAACACATACAGGTGTAATTGCATACAATAAAAACGAAAGCATTTCTACAGATTGAGACCAATTTGAACAGCAGAGCATGGAGAACATAATTAAGTTTTGTTTTTAGATTAAGTTAATTTGTCATTTGTATTAGGTTTTAGGATTCTAAAATAATGCACAGTTTGCACAGTTCTAAATAAGTTGCAAATAAATAAATATTAAATATATATACAGTACCGGTCAAAAGTCTGGGATCAGTAAGACTTGTAATGTTTTTAAAGATGTCTCTTCTGCTCATTTATTTGTTTAAAAATACAGAAAAAAACAGTAATCTTGCAAAATGTTATTACAATATAAAATACTGGTTTACATTTTAATATCCTTTAAAATATAATTTATTTCTGTGATGCGCTGCTGAATTTCCATCATCATTACTCCAGTATAAAGTGTCACATGATCTTCAGAAATCATTCTAATATGCTGATTTATTATTAGAATTATCAACAGTTGTGCTGCCAATTTTTATTTTTATTTTTTTTTTGGAAACTGCGACAATTTAACAATTTAATGATGAATAAAAGTTTTATTTTCTTAAAAAAAAAAAAGAATAAAAATTTACTGACCCCAAACTTTTGAACAGTAGTGTATATTGTTAGAAAAGATTTCTATTTTAAATAAAAGCTCTTCTTTTTAACTTTTTATTCACCAAAGAATCCTGAAAAAAGTATCACAGATTAAAAAAACTGAAAAAAAAAACCTGAAAAAAAAAAAATATATATATATATATATATAGGTCTTTCGGTACTGTTTGCATGCTATTTTATTCTGACATCCATCTCTGCTGACCTACTGCTTTTTGAATATTGCATAATAGTGAAATAACCTCATGGCCAATGACAGTGAGTGCTCATCCAAGATCACTAATACAGAGGTAGTGAAGTCAGCATATTTTTGTGATATTTACCCAAAACAGAACACTGTTTAATGCATTCAAATGACCTTACATGACCACAAAATTGGGTTATTAGGCATAATCATTAGATCGTGCATGTAAAAGCACTCAGAGCCTTTGTAATCGTCTCTGCTAATTGTTATGGCAGCTGCAAGGCTTTAAAAACATTTGGTCGTTCAGTTAGGAGAAAGAGGGAACGCTGCAAAAGCTGTACTCAGATAGCCCTGAATAATTATTAAATAAATAATTTCTTATGTTATTATTTTTATGTGACGCTGCTAAACCAGGGCCAGTGGAAGTTATTACCATAACACAGTTAGGACAATATCCCTATATTTGTACCTGAGATGTATTTTTGTCTTTTTGTAGTGACTGGCTGAAGTGACCAGTGCACAGATCATAACAATCATCCCGAAGCTGACCTGCAGAGGAAGAGCGTGCCAAACAAATGAATGTGGTCTAGTCATTCATAAGACACCAAAGCTGTCCAGTAGATAAAAAGCAAGGGCTGGGACTTTTAGTTTGCAACAGACACTGTGGGGGAAAGTTACTTCTAAAAGTAATCCATTACAATATTGCTTTACTCCATACAAAAACAAAAACGAATTGCGTTACTTTTTATGGAATATAATGCATACTTTTATACATATGCACTATAAATGTTACTTTTTGTCACCTGGGCAGGGCTTGCTGATTTGTTTTTTAATAACATAAAACTACAAGTTACTTAGTTACTATTTATGGTAAGTAATGTGTTACATTGCTTTTTAAATCTGGGCTGGGCTTGCTTGCTTGTTTTTAATATATATATAAGTAACTTAGATATTTTGTTGTAAATATAAAAGTAATGGTTACTGGTTACTTGTATAAAGTAATTTGATTATGTAACTCACGTTACTTGTGTTACTTGTACCCCAACACTGGCAACAGGACATAAAAGAGCATGAACTCTGCACGACGAGGTATGAAAACATCTGCTTTTGTCCCTAGTTTGAGGGTTTGGTGCTGTCTGGATACCTATAAACAACACAAGGCCTCATTAACAGGCTCAGTGCTGTTTGGGTGAGCCTATGGGGTCAGCGCATAAAACTCCCCCAACCCCGGGCCGTCTGTGATCCATGTGGCGGCACTTGACCTTTGTTTTTTGAAACACGATACAACATCAACAGTGACACGCACTTTGAGAGGCAGAGAATTGCATGACTATCCCACTGTCCCGCCACAGGCATTTACCGAGGCAGAACGTACTTGACAAAGACACGAGGATGAAACCACTTTGTTGGGCACGGAGATCTTCTGTGGTAAACAGAAAAGGGAGATGTTTTAAACACCAGAACTGCAAGATGCTGCAGCAGTATGTTTCAGGATGTACACCAGGTGTTCATCTTCTCATCTGTGGCTTTGCTACGTGCAAAATACTTGCGTCTTTCTCCAGTCTCTTCTTTTTTCCATGAGATTTTTACCTCTTGCCACTCACCCATCCTTCGCTTCGCCGGGGCCAAAGACCTCGTCTGTTTATTTGCTAAAAGACATACCAGGATGTACAACTTCAAACAATGGCTTAAAGTTATAAACCTCATTCCTTTCTATGGCCCACCTGGATGTAGCCGTGAAACAGAGGGAAAATTCCAAAGGAGTGGACGCACATGCCATTTCGAGGACTCACCAAACAAAGACTGTCTGGGAGCAGCATATTTTTGGAAAGGTACAGAAATAAAACAGTGAAAAAAACGTGTCTTGAGTTTACCGAGAATGCTATGGTACTGACTTTAGCTCCTCTGAAATAGCTGCAACACTTCCTGGTAAAGACGAAGGAACAGAAAAGACAAAGACGATAGAAACAAACAGATTTCACATTTTCAGTTAAAAAATTGAATGCATTTTGGCTATTCATTTGCATAGCAACAGCATTTTGGCTGCCTGAAAACGCAAACTTTTTAAAACGGGTTTCAAAGTGCAAGTTTTCGAAAATAATACCGTTATCGTCTGTAAACTACAAAAAAATGCATATTTGTGAAAAGAGTGACGTCATGCGCAAGCGTATTACATGTTCGCAAGTATTTGAAGAATGCGTGTGTGTGCAGACGTGTGGTTTTTCTTTTCAAGGTGACATCGCCAACTACTGGCCTGGCATTAAAAATACAGCATTTTTAGTTGTTTTTGCAGATCTGTGTGAACGGGGATCGTTGTCATCTGTACACAAAACTTTTCAAAAAATGCAAAGAAAAATCTTTTCCAATTTTAGTACATCATTGTCATGTAAATGTACCATTACTCTGCTTTGACTCCACTCCGTTCATCTGCCTTCATTTTTGAGGGCCACGCCCACATCTCAACATCCAATCAACAACCAATGCATAGACCCAAGTCCCGCCCTCTTCTTTTTCAATAACACGGCACACTCTCTGGTGTATGTTGCAATACGGAAGAAAAGATCTGTTGCTACTTTTGCTTCATTGCAACTTTTCCATACTGTTTCTGAGTCGATGTTTACTGTGCCATAGTATGTAAGCAGTATAAAGTGAACATATTAAATAAGTTGCATACCAAATTACATACTTATGCACTATTTTATGAGTTTCTGTAGTATAAATAGAGCGAGTAGTGCATTCATACTGAAAATTCCAAAAAGAAAAAGTGCATAGTGCATAATTTAGGACACAGCTATAGACATCACATCTTTTGTTTAGTATGTAATTATGACCCATTTGGATGATTTAAAATAATCAAGCTGACTCAAATCTGACAGCAAGCACAATAGACTTTTCATTCCCTCCAACATGACATGTCCATTCCAGATTCCAACAAATACAAAAAAAAAAAAAAAAAAAAAAAAAAAAAAATAAAATAAAATATAATATATATATATATATATATATATATATATATATATATATATATATATATATATATATCTAGACTTTATGTGTTTAGTGATGTTTGATGGTCTGATGGTGCATTTAATGTAAGTTTTTAAAACTAAAGTAATCCTCAATCATCTGAAAACTAGATCTGAGTGAATGCATTTACATTACATTTACATTTAGTCATTTAGCAGACGCTTTTATCCAAATGTGGACAATGGAAGCAATCAAAACCAACAACAGAGTGATGATATGCAAATGCGTACCGGGAAACATTTATTATTGAATATACGGTTTTACAGCTTTTTAGACCACTAAGATTGTAGTGTGGAAAGAACTATGCACAGCAATAGAAACAAACAGGTACAAAACCCCTTTACAGCCCTAGTTTTAGTTATAAAAAGGACCAAAATGCATCCGTTTCAATGTACTTCAATGTAGTTATTGCTAGTACACTTTTTTTTCTCCTTGATTTTTTGGTAGCTGTGAGCTTCTGATGCACTTTGCATTTCTAGAACACTATGTAAATGTATTATACAGGTTTATTATTTTGAATGTACATTTATGTATTTGGCAGAGACTTTTATTCAAAGTGACTTGCATTGCTTTTTTTGCATGCATTTTAGCAGCTCTTGCAATCCCTTGAAATCCAACCCACGCTCTACTGTTTGAGCTCCAGGAAAACCCTCTTGGGTTAAAGGTTTATGTAGTTCTGATAGTTTCCTGGACACTGTGCACTGAGGGTCTTCCTGAAAACGCACTCCGCACAGCTCGTTAACCTCCTCCAACGACCCACACACAGACAAACTCACCCAGGGCTATTTTTAAACATCATCTCTAATGAGAACGGAGGTCAGCTGCCCATTTTCCCCAATCGTGCCCATGTGTGTTCCACAAAAAGTCTTGAGTTGATCACTTTAACAGAAGAGCTATTCAGTTTGAGTTTTCTATTTAAAGAAAGACCCATGGATCAACGCACCGGGACTCCCTTCACTCGTTTGTTTACCTCGAACCTCCCGGGAGGCCAAATAGAAGAGTGTGAATTCTTGAAGGGCCCCTAAATTGGATGGAAAGTATCTTGTAAAGAGCTGGAACAGTTGCCACCTTTCAAAGCTTGTGTCTCTTGAACCTGTGAGCCACTGCAAGATTTGCCCTTTTCTTTGTAATTTTGGCTCCTTTCACAACCATTCGATATTTTACTCACTCCGGGTTTCTGCAGGTCTGAAAAAGTCTTCATTTGCCTACAAATGTAGAACTTAAAAATGTCTTAAATCAGAGCAGAAAGCCTTTAATTCATAGTCATGGTATTAAAGCACTGCAAAAATGAATATCTTCCTTGGTGTTCTTGTCTTGTTTTTCCAGCACACATACTGTATCTAAATATTCTTAAATCAAGATGCATTTATTTGAGATGCAAAACAAAGGTAAAAAAAACTTTTTTTTTTTTTTTTTTTTTTAGAAAAACTGATCAAAATTCAGTAAGTTTATGATTAAAACAAGAACAAATATCTATCATTGAGGTATGAAGATTTATTTTTCAGGGCCTGTGTTAGTTTTAATTGTGTTATAATCATAAACTCACTTAATTTTGATCAGTTTCTCAAAAAACAAGACTTCTCATGTGATTTTGCTTTTGATTTAAGAGTCTTTAGACATTTGCGCTGGAAAATATACTGAGGAAGAACATCTCATTTTGCAGTGTGATCAAAAGTACAGTTAAAGTTATTTGCATTTGCATCTAGCTATTTTTTAGTCAAATTAATTTAAAAGTAATGGAGAACAGTTGGAAGTTGTATTTCTAAACTTTGACCCATATTGACGTGTTGAGTTTCATTCAATGAATCCCTTGAATTGGTCTTCAAATGGTCTTAAAATCTTAAAATGATCTTCATAAAACCTGCAGAAAATGTAGGCACCATAGACGTTCTCATTTGCTAAAAATCTGTAGTATAAAACTGCTGATGAGGCTTTCCCTGTGTGCACATAAAGCAGTACTTTCAACACAATCAAATACCACATCTCACATTCAACTTATCCGCCGTTTGTCCCATTTAATATAAACGTGGTGACTTCAGACAGCCGTAGGACTTTCATTAAACAAGACACGGGCCATTTATCAAGCACCTGCACCACAGAGCGTAAACCTCTGCTCAAGTAATCACCTGCGGTTCCTCGTAGAGTTCACTGGGATATGTAAGAGCCCAGCAAAGAAAAACCTGGAACAGAATCCATAGTGCAATGAAAAACAAGCCTATTTCCTGAATTTCTATTAACATTCCAGCTGTTTTGTTTTCTAGGTTTATTATAAAGTGTGAGTGATGGCGTGAAGTTGTGATGTGACAAAACAGGGTCTACACTGCTGCACAGACACTTTATCTTCTTAATATAATTTATACTTTTTATAGTTACACTAAAGGCAGCTTGTGAAATGTCAGTTTCCAATTTGTCTTTTTAGGTAATGCTTTTGGACATACGTTTATTTTTTGGACATCTATAACAGTTGAGTAGAGACAGTAAGTGAGAAGAAAGGAGACTGGAAAAGACCTGATAGAATTAATAGAATTATGACTTGTGCACCGTGCAAGCAATTAGAGCATGTTTGAAACAAATAATTATGCAAGCATTTAAAAATAAATATAAAAAATACAATTCAAAAAAATAAAAAAATTAATACATTAAAAGTTTAAAAAAAAATAATTAAAAATATATATATACAGTACAGGTCAAAAGTTTGGAAACATTACTATTTTTAATGTTTTTGAAAGAAGTTTCTTCTGCTCATCAAGCCTGCATTTATTTGATAAAAAATACAGAAACAAAATGTAATATTGTGAAATATTATTACAATTTAAAATAATTGTTAAATTTATTATACTTTAAATTATCATTTATTTCTGTGATGCAAAGCTGAATTTTTAGGATCATTATCACATGATCCTTAGAAATCATTCTAATATGATGATTCATTATCAAAGTTGGAAAACAGTTCTGCTTGCTTCATTTTTTTCAGAACATGTGATACTTTTTTAGGATACTTTGATGAATAAAAAGGTCAGTTAAAAAAAAAAAAAAAAAAGAAGAAACTATGTTTTTAAAATATAAATATTTTGTAATAACAATATACACTACTGGTCAGTAATTTGGGGTCAGTAATTTTTTTCCCCTTTTTTTTTTTAAATAAAATCAATACTTTTATTCAGCAAGGATGTGTTAAATTGATAAAAAGTGATAGTAAAGAAAATATATATTAGAATATATATTATTATAATGTTTTTTTTTATTTTGAATAAATGCAGTTTTTTTTTAAACTTTTATTCATATCCTTTTATTCAGCAGAACTGTTTCCAACACTCATAATAAATCAGAATATTAGAATGATTTCTAAATGATCATGTGATAGACTGGATCTTACATGTGACACTGAAGGCTGGAGTAATGATGCTGAAAATTCAGCTTTGCATCACAGGAAATTATTTTTTTAAAGTATATTCAAATAGAAAAAATATTATTTTAAGTTGTAATAATATTTCACAATATTACTGTTTTTTTCTGTATTTTTGATCAAATAAATGCAGGCTTGATGAGCAGAAGAGAGAACTTCTTTCAAAAACATTAAAAATAGTAATGTTTCCAAACTTTTGACCTGTACTGTATATATATATAAAAACCTTAATCATTATCAAGTAATCTGTAATCATTAATGGATTACAATTTGTATGTAATCTACCCAGCGCTGCAGTGTGTTCATCACTGTCTTAGGCACGTTTAGAGAGAAAAAAATTAATTGGATGTATGTTACTTTTCTGAGCAATCAAGTCGTAAGTCAAAACTTAAATCATTTTTACTTCAGAAACATGTAAAAATCTACAAATGAGAGCTGGCTGCCAAACTGTGCTGTAATGTATTGATTAAGGACATTGAAGGCTGTGCATGTGTGAACCCAGCATGAGGCAGAAGACAGAGATTTGCAGTCTTGGGTGGCAGTGAAAATCTGCAAGCGATTAAAAAGCTTCAGATTCTTTCAAGATTAGATATAAATTCTCCCCGGGTGGGTTCTGTAAAGGTAGGGCATTTATAAAGAACAGTTACCGCTTTAAAAAATTATAGTTTAAAGTCACATTTCATAAAAGGCTTTAATGAAATGGCATTAGGTCCGTGGGTGGCTTGTATGTGGATGGTTTACTATGTTGCTTTGTTAAGTATCTTGATTTCCTGTTATCGTCACCCGTCAGTTTAATTGCTTTCTGGAGTGTGGAGAAAGTAGATTAAACCACACACTTGAAGTATTTTTGGCACTAGGTTTATTGTGCCTGTTTATAGGAGACTGGTTGCAATAATGTTACACAACTGCATGTAATATAAGCTGTGCTCGTGCCAGTAATGAATCACCGAGGCTTGAATCGACTGTAAAGCTCAGTGACTCTTTGTATGCAGCTGCTACATGTCTATGACACTTACAGTGTGGAACAAGCACAGTATAGAAAGGAAGTTACAGGAATTTATGTCATGAAATGTCACAGTTACAGAACGAGTAGAGTTACACAATACCAGCTGATCAGGGTTTGAGGTGTAGCTTGGTTTAAGATGTGAACAATTCCCAAAGGCATATCAGCTATGACCTTCACCAGAGCTTACGGTGATAAAAACAAGCAGAAATGTCAGAAAATAATCAATTCTGAACAAAACAGGATGTCTGTAAAGGTGGCAAAAATGTAAACCTGTTCTAGAAGGAAGAAAAGGCAGCATCGTAGTATCTCAGTTGAGTAACATTCGATTGATGTTGTGTTTCTCGGTTTGATGAGGTCTTGGTTATTACATAATGTGTTTGAAGATTCAGAACAGTTGCTATGGTTGGGTTTCTCACGATTGTTTTTTAAGGCAAGGCTGAACATTGATATATGCACCCTTTCTAATGAACACTGGAATGCACAGTTATTTAAAGAAACCAAATGAACCTGTTAACTCTTGGTTCCTCTTTCTGAGCATAGATCTGAAAATTATATTTCCAACTTAAATTATTGTAAATCTGGAGTGCAGATTTAAGTTTGGTCTGTTTTTTAAAGAGGACACTTGGCAGATTATTATAGAAGTGAAACAAGTTATAAAGAATAAGTAACAAAAGATTTTATAGAAGTTTGTTTCTGAAAACAAAATGCAAAAATTTTAATTTAAATATTGAATATAAAATATATATTTTCCAAAACCTGCTGAACTCTAAAACAGCTAGGAAATCAAAACGGAAAATCTGAAAAATGGCAGTATGACAGTATTTTTTTTTTAAATTCAACCTCTAAAAAACACATATAAAAGACATGCGGCAACAACCCTGGATTTTTTTCTTTTATTTATTTTTTCTTTATATTTAAAATGTTTGTAGGTCATTTTTTCTCCAAAAAAAAAAGAAAAAAAAAAGAAAAGAATGTTTGAATTCTGTGCATAAAAATGAATGGAGGTTTTTCAGATTTTTCATGATTTTAATCACTATTTCAAAATAAAAGTCAGAACTCGCTCACTAACTCTGATGAGTACTCTTGTCACAAATGAATAAATTACAGTTGCTCTCTAAAACATATCGAAAATCATATAGTTTGTCCAGGTCTTTTTAGGTTCAGACTTAGATATTACTGTTATAATCATGTAATAACACATGGACCCACCGGTAAGCCAGTGACGGTTAACAAGAAGAGCCTGCTTAGCCAGAGATGAATTTCTATGTCTGCTACATTCAGGACGAAATGCGAATAAATTTGCTCAAAGAACACCAAACTTTTTCCTCCTTTGAAATGAGCCACACAAGTCATTAGGTTGCCAAATAGCAGTTCTGAACATATGAAATGCCTACTTGCCTCAATCAGGTCCTGATATATACAATGATATCTTGTTAAAATACTCACATTATAGACATAAAACAAGTTGCAAATGCTGTTTCACTTGGTGCATGGCTTTGGGATGATGTGAAAAGTCACTTTAGATGGACTTTAGATGTCTACTTAGGACCCATTTATTTTAGAAAAGCTGCATATTAGATGTTCAGTGGACTAGGTCAGTGCACTAGCAACGCAAAGGTCATAGGTTCGATTCCCAGGGAAAGCAAGAACTGATTAAATGTACCTTGAATGCAATGTAAGTCGCTTTGGATAAAAGCATCTGCTAAATGCATGAATGTAAATGGTCTAGAACAAGAGGGATGGACTCCATGGCTATTTCTGGGTTCATTGTTAAGCAGTTTCCATCTACAGTCAGATGTCCGATCTCAGCCATAGGGCTCCCAAAAACCACAAGCCCAAACACACTTAGCTTCGGGCCGAGCCACAAAGGCCTGCTGTTCACCTCCCCTCTGACCAACACGCACCCGGCATGTTTAGAAAACAGCAGCGCGGTCCAAAACACACAACCAGTTTCACCGCTGAAATAAATCTCAATTTCCTTCAGCCTTTCTCTTCATTTTGCAGTTATGCAATGAATTAGCGACGGGGCTGACTGCTGAAACCACCCAGCAACCTTCCTCAGCGGCCAGATAGCGAGGCTCTGCGATCCACGCTGTGTCGTGTCTCTGTAGATCTACAGAACTTGTCCTGGTATAGCGTGAAGGAAACTGCGTAGCTGACCGGCGACCAGCAAAGCCATGTCAGATTTAATGGAGCTGTCAGGAGAAGCTAAGGTGTGTTGCCAGTCATTTTCCAAATAATTACCCTTTCTAACAGAGGCCTGATTGTGTTGAGCCATGAGGTCCAGGAGGGAGCCGAGCGCGGGTGAGAGCCAGAGCGTCTGGGGGGTTCATCTATGATTCACACCGGCTGTGTGGGCCACGTCAATGTTAGCCGTTTCGGAAAAATTGGCATAGTATCCCATTATTTAGACCCGATTCGGAAGAGCCCTGTTGGAGCAGGCGAGTCAATTAGGAACAGGAAGTGCATCACTGCTGAGTAACACGGTGGGTGGAGTGACCATGACATCACCTCAGGATCTGTTCTTTCGAGACTGGGTCATTCTCATTTGAAAGTGACTAGATGTTTTATAGTTTGGTGTTTGTTCGTCTCATGCATGTCATCTCCTGATCTGCTCTGGGGAAGATTATTCTGACGTCTGTCGTATGCTATTGTTCTCAATTAAATTATTAACAGTTGAGTGCATAAGTTTGCATACTCCTTGGAGAATTTATAAAAGTTAGAGACAAAAGATCTTGTTTTTAGACTTTTTGCATGACATCAGTGTACTAAAAACGATCATGGATCCACGAAAATGAGAAAAAACGTTGTATTATGCATGCCAGGCCCGTAGTTGGCAATGTCGCTTTATAAAGAAATGTGTATTCCTATACAGAGCCGTGAATACAAACAGTCAAGATGGGGAAAGGATGCATGACATCACTGTTTGCACAAATTTGCATTGTTGTAGTTTACATAGATAATGGATAATGATAATGGTGTCATTTTTCAAAAATGGCCCAAAAACACCGTTGTCTGGTAAATTAATGGCCAAAATGCATAAACAGCCACGGAGTCCATCCGTCTTGTTCTAGACCATTTACATTAATGCATTTAGCAGATGCTTTTATCCAAAGTGACTTACATCGCATTCAAGATGCATTTTTATCTGTCATTGTATTACATATTTCCCACAGGACACCATAGTAGCAATTCACACTGATTGTTGTTTAGGGACATTTGCGTTCATTTGGTTGAGCATCAAATGATTTTCATGCATCAGATGCATCAAACAAAAATTGGACCCCATTCACTTTTTATGTTTTTCATAACATCTTTTTGTGATGCACAGAAGAAACTGAAGCAGGTTTGGAACGACATGATGTCAAACTTTTCATTGTAGTTGAGCTATTTCAAGTTTCCAAGCGGTGACGTTCATGTGCGTTTATCTTGAAAATTCAATCACTGTGCATATGGACGGACCTGCACATGGGTGTATTTGTGTGTGTGGTCAGGTTGAGTGCTCTGAAGGTTGCAGGAGTCTGGGTTATGGGTGTCCTGTCATGGCTATAGACAGACAGCTTGTTCAGACGTCGGGTCTCCAGTGTTTGTGCAGTCTCAGGACCGGCAGAGTGAAAAAAAAATCCCTGCATGGCAGAACCAAAATAATCAGGCTGTAAATATTTGTACAAGTTAGAGCAACATAATCACTCAGGGCTCTTACCTGCCGTGGGTCTGGGCTTTATGTTTCCTGTTTTAATCATACTGCATGGATGGCCAGTGACACACACACACACACACACACACACACACACACACACTACAGCACTCACTTTTGACAACTTCAAGATATTCAGCTTGTACCTTAAATCCGGAGTTTAACAAATCCTACTGGAAGCAGGGACTAAATAAGCAAAGCGTTTCTCAAGCCTAACCATTCATAACACGGTACAGGACACATGCAATCAGTCCAGGATAAACCAGTCCTAGCGTTAGACCGCCCACAATCAAATTACTGATGCATATTATACACAAAAAGGAAAGATCTGGCTAAAATTTAAAGCTTTACATTGGAACCTGACTTCATATTCAGTCTTATTAGCAAGTAAACTGGTTGTCAACATATTTATTCTGCTTTATTTTGTACATGCAAGCAGTATTGTGAGTTGCGCAATACAAGTAACGCGAGTTACGTAATCAGATCACTTTGAGAGAACTTCTCTTTTCTCTTCTATTCTTCATGCAATCCAGAATGACGCCAGCTGAAAGGTTCGTTTGAGCTTTTTGAATTTACATTTCCTTCCGAGGCTTATTCATTCCACTTTTGGTTTAAAAGGGCTTTTACGTTTGCCAAAAATACTTTTTTATATTATAAATCGAACAAGCAAGCCCAGGCCAGATGAGAAAAAGTAGTGCAAAAGTAATGTAACTCATTGCTTTCCATAAAAAGTACCTACAGTAAGTAATGCATTTAGTTATTTTTTATACAATAACACAAAAACTACAACCAACAACTCATAAAAATCAACTTTACAAAACACATAATATAAGTCTATTGTATAAGTGTATAAGTAATTTTAGATGTAACTGGCCCGCCACGTAAGAGCAAGACAAACAATCGCTGCTCGTTTCATATGTCAGTCTCATAAAGTTCATAATCAGAATTAACTGCAAAACGGAGCGATAAACTGATTAAGTCTCTAACATGCTCATCTTTTGCAAGTCATCAGGAAGTCTTTAACATGCTCATCTATTACATCATATTACTGTAAAGTCCCACCACAGGAGACAAAGTGGAACTTCAAACATATTTAGAGCATAGAAACGGTGCGGTGAATGATTGCACCAAAAAAATGGGTCAGTACATTCCTTTCTCACGAAGCATTTATGAGAGTGTCGAGCAACTTCCTGATTTTAAGAAAAGAGAGGGGGAAAAAAGAAGTGAGTTGATGAGGTGTTTAGGAGTAAGCAGAAGACGGGAGTTTGTTTAATTACGCTGTGCATGTTGTAATCCAGGAAATGCGGCCATGCAAGATCCAGAAAGTCTGCGTGCATTTGCAAACGCCATCCATGAGAGGGCAGCGTTCGGGGACGGCGATCATACCCCTGACCTACAGATGGGACTTACATAATTCCTCTGGAAACATTTGTTCAGTCCAGGTGCGGAGAAATTAATTAAAGCCCTTCAAGCGTGGGTTATTTTAAGTCATGCCCAATCAAAAGTAATAATCCGGCGTACGGATATAAACTTCGAGGGTCTCCCGGGGGTCGCGGTTTCCCAGATGTCTCTTTGGCAGGTAAGACATCATGCAATTCGTCGTCATGAAAAATAGACAACTTAGAGAAACAAGGGAATGATCTGTGAACGAGAAAACCGGCTTCCCTGAAATAAGCAGGAGAACAATGCATGACCACATCGAGATTCCTTTTTAATCCAATCATTAATTATGTTTAATTACAATTACAAAGTAAATTGTGTAATTTTACTCTTAAAGTCATGCACAGGTCTCTGTTTACGCTGGAAATGAATGTAGACACCTGCTGTGGAAAAACGAAGCGGTGATGTAAGTTTTAAATATTTGTTTTTGACTCGGACTGGGAACTTCGTTAATTAGCTATGTGTGTTTTTAATTTCTCTAGCTTGTTTCAAGTGGTTTATGAGACGACACATGACCTCAGACTTAACGTAAATATAAGATGATTGCTGTTAATTCTCTCCTCTTCTCTCCTGATCAGGACTCCAGTGAAGCAGACCCCCACTGACTCTGGATCAGCCTCATAATGGATGCGGACCACACAGGACCCAAACTCTGAGTCTGCATGTCGCAGCCATTTCCTCTTGTAAATATTTAGTGCTGTTTGTGTGTGCCAAGCTGTCAGAGTGTGTGTGTGTGTGTGTGTGTGTGTGCCACAGACGCTACAGCCCGGGGGTATTCTTTAATTAAACGGTGCGGTTTAGGTGCTGCCTTTCGTGTTGTTTAAACCTGTTTCCAGATATAGTCCAGGTATGCGTTCAAGCAAGTGGTTTATTTCATTTGAGAATCATTTCTTTGCTGTAATATGATGCATAACATTAGTGATCACTGAGCTTTGTGCAGCTGTGTGCAAATTACACTTGTTATTACCACTTGTTGTACAAAGTTTCCATTGTACGCAACCGCATTTGGCAGCAGGTTATCCTGGTAAGGTTTTAAAAGATTAAACTAAACTAGCGTTCTTCCTTGGAAGACAAAAGGAGATGTGATTTATATCGCATAGCTCCAAAAAGCACCCAAAACAGTCTACCAAAGTATTTAGCACATGGAAAACCACAACAATGGTCGTGGGAATGCTGAGACATTGCAACGCTATAATCACTGGATATGTTGCTTGATTTATACACTCTCAGAAATAAAAAGCTGTCACTGGGGCGGTACCTTTTCAAAAGGTGCATATTTGTACTGTACCATAAGGGTCCATTTTGGTACCTTAAAAGTACATATTAAAACCCAATATGTACAAGAAAATGTACTGCCCCAGTGACAGCTTTTGTACCTTTATTTCTGAGAGTGTATTTAAAACTATACTAGCCGTTGTTGCACACATTTTGGTGAAATTTAGAATCATTTCACCTAAATTAAAGGATATGTACATTACAGACCAAAAGTTTGGAAACATTACTATTTTTAATGTTTTTGAAAGAAGTTTCTTCTGCTCATCAAGCCTGCATTTATTTGATCAAAAATACAGAAAAAAAACAGTAATATTGTGATATATTATTACAATTTAAAATAATTGTGTTTAAATGTATTATACTTTAAATTATCATTTATTCCAAAGCTGAATTTTTAGGATCATTATCACATGATCCTTTAGAAATCATTCTAATATGATGATTCATTATCAAAGTTGGAAACAGTTCTGCTGCTTAATATTTTTTCAGAACATGTGATACTTTTTTAGGATACTTTGATGAAAAAAAAAAAAAGAAGCTATGTTTTTAAAATATAAATATTTTGTAATAACAATATACACTACTGGTCAGTAATTTGGGGTCAGTAATTTTTTTTCTTTCTTTTTTTTTAAATAAAATCAATACTTTTATTCAGCAAGGATATGTTAAATTGATAAAAAGTGATAGTAAAGAAAATATATTATTAGAATATATATTATTAGAATTTTTTTTTATTTTGAATAAATGCAGTTCTTTTTAACCTTTTATTCATCAAATATATTAGGCAGCAGAACCGTTTCCAACACTCATAATAAATCAGAATATTAGAATGATTTCTAAATGATCATGTGATAGACTGGATGTTACATGTGACACTGAAGGCTGGAGTAATGATGCTGAAAATTCAGCTTTGCATCACAGGAATAAATATTTTTAAAGTATATTCAAATAGAAAACTATTATTTGAAGTTGTAATAATATTTCACAATATTACTTTTTTTTCTGTATTTTTGATCAAATAAATGCAGGCTTGATGAGCAGAAGAGACTTCTTTCAAAAACATTAAAAATAGTAAAAGTTTCCAAACTTTTGACCTGTACTGTATATATATTTACTGGATTACATGAAGAATAGAATGCAGGAGAAGAAAATTCAACACTCTTCAACAGCAAAAAAAAAAAAAGTGCTATGTTTATCTAAAGTAATTTTTGCTTATTAGTATGGTTGGATTGGATCATCAGAAGTCCATTAGATAAAAAAAAATGGGATTAAATACATTAAGGCTATTTGTGTTAACATTAGGTTTACATCATATTCTGAGTTTGCATTTCACTGTTTTTATTCATTTTGAGGAATACTGTATATGTGTCCATGCCTTAATCAGCATTATGTTAAAACGGCGCACACAACACCTGTGCACTCACTCCTGATTTACTGAACATGACGAAAGGAGAGCTGTCAGTCAGTCAATGGGAAAAAAAAACGAAGTAACTGGCGTTACTTACTTAAAAGAAAAAGTAACTCTTGTAAATTAAAAAGTAATGCGTTACTTTACTAGTTACTTGAAAAACACTAGTTATACATATATACACACACTATTTGAAATTTCTACAGCTGTATGCAAGGATAAACAACCTGTATTTACCAAGCACGCTAATATTAGAAGCTGTAAATTGTCTTGCACCTTAACCGAAGATTAATAAGGCTTCCTAATTTTTAATGAATCATTTGCGGTTGCCTTGTCACACAACCGCTTCCTTCGCAAAGACCACGTTCGGCCCAACCGCGTATGTGCGCGAAGTCACAAAATCATCAAGTGTAGGCCTACATGCTGAAATGATTTATGTTCTGTTAAGTCACTGCGTGTAACTACCTTACTGAAAGTGAAAATGAATCATTACCGGTGAGTGGACGGATGTGCACAGAGCTTGTAAACCTGCTCAAATATGAGACGTGTTCATTTGACGGCTGGAGATTATTTGGATGGAAACCACCAGCTTAGTTCAGATGAGCTGCTTTACACCTTGTCATTGGCCTTGAGATTCTGGTTGAGTATGAGTAGCATTGTTTTTTTAAACCAACGATGATTTTATACACCATTCCATGCCATTGTAGGTTACAGGACAAATCAATATTGGGAAAAATGCAGAAACATTTAAGAGAGATTAGCAATGAATCCAGCGGCACCGTGGAGGTCTGACACTCATCTTTCTGTGGTTTTAAAGACTCTGCTGCAATGCTGTCCTACAACCGCGTGTGTCCAAATATAATCATGCTCAGGAAAGAAAAGCGTCATGCCAACTATTTGAGAAAAGTGGCTGAGATCAGAGTGGAACAGCCAGGATATTCCCATCCTTAACCGAAGGGGAAAAAGCAGTTTGATTAATGAACAAATCAGGAGTCAGACATGCATGGCGCATTACCGGCACCTCTGCAGAATCATTCTCTGCCTCGCTTCAAGAGGCTTCCTAGAAACCACATCCAAACTCTGCAATCTGAAGTCCTGTGCAAGTGACCCGATAAAGTGAGAGACCTTCAACAGGATGCCGCAGTGCTCACTTCCTTCATTTGATGAGATAAATGTCCATTTGTAGTCTGGGTGTTTTTTCCAAGCAATAATCAGACTATGCATTTCCATAATTTCAAATCAAGCAAAGAGCTAGTCTGCAGAAAGAGACTCTTCCAAAAGAACCAGTTTAATTAGTGCATAACAATTTAATACATTTTGGCTAGCGTTGGGGAAAGTTGCTTTTAAAAGTAATGCATTATAATATTGCGTTACTTGCCTAAAAAAAAGTAACTTATTGTTAAATGTAAATACATATCTGTACAGTAGAGAGCGCAGCTCATACAAACCTATCAGCTGTGCTGCCATAAAAAACTGTAGCAACTTGAAAAAGTAACTCTTGCAAATTAAAAAGTAATGCATTACTTTACTAGTTATTTGAAAAAGTAATTTTGATTATTACTTCTGCACTTCACAATAGCCCCTCCCAAAGGAAACGCTCCGAGGTTGCTCTTTCGTAACTCAGACCTTTACGTTTTAAGCATCAACCTTTTGTCAGATGTTTCTTCTTTAATTCCTTAGAAGACATAGACAAGTGAGACAGTTGTTGACATACAGTACAAGTACAGAGCTATAAAATGATTGTGGGTGGCATAGCTGTTTGAATCCATATTAAAATCTCTGACTTTGGTATTTTGACAAATTGATGGCATTTTTTTTTATTTATTTTTTTTTTGTGGGGTTCACAGTGAGCCGTGTAAAGTGTCCCTCAGTATGTCACCCAGCTGTAAATGATGAGTGACGGGGCAGGAGCGGAGAAAGCTTCCCACAAGCTCCACACCGCAGACCAAAATGACAGAGGTCATAACATGCCTCAGTGTCAGGAAATAAGACTTATGGCTTGGCCATGGGTTATAAATATAGCACGAAGGGAATCACTTAGACTCATGGCTCTCTTAAAGTCAGAACTATGTTTGGAAAGGTCTGGTTTGTTCACGACTCTCCTGAAATAGACCGAGGAAGTTCGCAGTGTTGCGCTGTGAACCTTTAAGCAGCCGGAAAGACGTGACGGATGGTGTACGTTGTTTGTTGTTGTTAATAATCTGTAATAGAAGATATAAAGCAGGAAAATCCACTGGCATTTTGACAGATGGTTTAAGAAGACGTGAAGTAGCTACGGATTGAATTGTTTGTTGTTGTTAATCAATTAGTCGTCCAATTACTGTCTACTCATGAGTTCTGATATTTAACTAACCAACTCCTAAGTAGGCAATTTACCAACTAGTCTATTTTGAAAATTTGTAGTTTTGCAATGTTGGAACTTAAAGATGAAAATGACACACACTCCCTAGATCCCTGTGACGTTAATCTGAACATCATGAACACAAATTTGCACCTTTATCCTGTAAACAAGACTCGTAGCTACGTACGACATGGTTGGAAATTAAAGTGGAGCTGGGATTAAATAACAACACGCCATGCTCTGTTTATCATACATCTTGAAAAGCACAGTGGCATTTTGAAATATGCATTCTTTTTAACTTATGGGACTGAAGACATAATGACATTCCAGTTAGTGAATATAGTGTGCATATTTTTATAGTGCATTCTGGGATATTCTAGTGCACTGGAATATTTTGACTATGTGACAGCCCTAGAAATGGTGTGCATGCTACTGAACTATAGGGAGTAGATAGAGCCAAGCAGAACCATATTGCATTAATTTGCTAACGCAGTGATGTGTTTACCTGAGCACCAGGTGTGTTCCTCTCATAGTGTCCTCTGAGGCTGTGAATGCATGCATGTGTGTGGCATAGCCGCTCTATAATCTATTAAGGCGCCTCGGTCTGGTTCCCCAGTGACCTGGACTTGGCTCTACTTCTGTCTGCCTCCCCTAACTATTGTCCTAATTAATCACTAGCAAGATATATTACACAACGAGCAGGAGGAGAGGGAGCGCAGACATTGAGACACTTGTTCATTTGTCCGGCTCTTAGCTTCGCCAGAAATAAAACCCTGCGTTTCTGAGACGAGGGTCCTAAGAAAAATCTCCCCAGTGACTGCTGCCATCACCCACCTGGGGCCCTTTGGTTGGCACCCACCACTAATTGGCAATTACTGCACTTAGAATTAAAGCAAACAAGAATAATTGGCAGGTATTGCACTAGGTAGAACAAGACAGGGAGTCTGTGTGAGAGAAAGAGAGAGAGAGAAAGACCTCCCTCAAAATGAGAATCGGAGGAACCGGGCCAAAGGCAGTGAGGCTTGTGGCCGTCTCAGCGGTTCTGTGGCAGTCCTTTCCACTTAAAATCACATATGAAGCGCACAACCATAGCAACTGCAACACAACTAAAGAAATCTCTTGACAATTAAGCTAAAATAATAAAACAAATAAACAAATAAAAAAACAAAAAAAAAGAATATAAAAATATAAAAATAATGCAACCAATGAAAACAACAAAAAAAACATACCACTATTTTATTTATGCATTATATAATATGGATATTGAGCATAGAATGCAAATTTTCTCTTATGCATAAAATACTAAAATGTGCCTAGAACATATTTTGCTGGGTACTGTATCCCACAATGCACTATGCCTTTGACTTAAAGAGAAAGTTTACCAAAAAATACACTTCTGTCATCATTTACTCATTAAGACAGTGTTGTGAAAATAAATGTCTCGGTAGTATTTTTGTTGATTTGGACCTCATGGACTTTCATTGTGTTTGCAAAAACAGCTAAAACACACTTCAAAATGCATTCGTATGGGTTTGGAGCAACATAAGGGTGAACAGAGCTGGGAAAAGTTACTTTTAAAAGAAATGCATTACAATATTGTGTTACTCTTTTAAAAAGTAACTAATTGCATTACTTTTTATGGAAAATAATGCTTTGTGTCACTTTTGCGTTACTTTTTGTCACCTGAGCTGGGCTTGCTTTTTAGTTTTTTAATAACAAAGAAACTCAAAAGTTATATTTTGGGCAACTGTAAAGGTCCTTTCACACCAAAAATGAAAAAAAAAAAAAATACACCTCAGGCTGAAAGAAGTGCCTTTTTCTCAACACGAGGACAGGAGAGCTGTCAGTGAATAAATAGAAAAACAAAGTAACTTGCGTTACTTCTTTGAAAAAGTAACTAAATTTAAAAGTACTTTAGTTACTTGAAAAAAGTAAATTGATTACGTAACTTGTGTTACTTGAGCATTTTTATTTTTAGTTTCCATTACCAAGAGTAGTAATATCTGTGATATTTATTTATTTTGCTTCTTTGTGGATTCAAAATGCAAAATAACCCTTTTATTCCTGAAATAACTGGCCACCACTTGCTGAATTAAGCATACTGAAGTTATGTTATGATTTAGAATATTAGGTTTTTAACATTTACATTGCACGTTGTGTACAGTTTCCACATAATTTGTAAAAAAAAAAAAGTACAATTGGATTCATTGTACACTGCACTGTAAGTAGTGTACTGTAACTTGTACATGTAGTCCATTGTTCTGTCTCTGTTTTAATAAAATCATAAATCACACACTTAATCAGCCAATAAAGTTGAGCTCAAGGACACGTTAGCTGACACCAGCCCAGAACGTTACGGGAAAACCATCACTTTATTCTCATGAATTACGCATCGGAGACTGTTGGGAATTGTAGCAAAAGACAATGGCAGTAAAATGTGTCTCTTCAAATCCAGAGCTGACACAATCTAATATGCACATAACTGTAGTTCAGAAAGCTCTCTGTGTGGTCTAGAATGAGTTTTTTGGTAAAATCAGGTTTACACAGAGCAACAGGAACTCACTTGAGTCACCGAGTGGTGTCAGAATGTGCGTACTGTAACTGGTGGAGACGCTGCAGTTAAGGAGATGGGTTAGACGAGTAAAATGAAGCTTATTTTTAGAGGAGCTCCAGGGTGGTACCGCTCAGCAGGATTCCTGTAGGATGACTGACTAATAACCCACATCAGACTCGGTGCCACAGACACAACTCAACCCACGGTTACAGAGATGAAGAGAGAGCGGTCTTCTCCAGCAGTGACAACACTCAGTGCTGGAATTCCCCGGCATACCACAGCCTGACCACAGGCCTGCACTTCGACACACAGACCATGAACATGCATGTGCTGAACTCTCGTCTAGCCTTCTATACCACAGGCGGGGTCATTAATGTTAATCGAATCCAAACTTTCTCACTCTCTCTCCAGTCTGTTTGTGTAAACAAGCGTCCCATCTATACAGGCAAGATGTGTGGTTTCAATAACGTGTGTAGGAGAAGCCGTTAAAGTCGGTCCACCCGAGCTATTCCCTTTATGAGGGAACTAAAGAAACAACAAAGCACTTTTCAGCTTGTGCTTCCAGTATCTGTCTCAGAGCTCGATGGTCAGTCCGACTGATTGAGCTCAGGTTTACACTTTAACAGACTTTGGAGGAAGGCTTCAGACTTAGTATTTATATATAAATTTTTTGTTAAATCTGTGGGTGTGGGTATTTTTCTTTGCGTCTTCTTTTGCAAGGTTTGAGAAACTTAAGCCTACCTCGGAGCTCACGGAGAAAAACACTGATGTGTTCACATGAAAACAAGCTCAAGTGGGTCTTTGGTTCATTTCGGATCGTATCACTTAACACATCACAAGTACAAGAGTTACATAATCAGATACTTTTTTTCAATTAACTAGTACAGGAAAAAATATAAAAGTATACTTTGTTTACTTTGTTTTCCCATTTATTCACTAACAGCTCTCCTGTCGTCACGCTGAGAGAAATCAGGAGATGCAGAGGCACTTTCTTCAGCCTGATTTCACTTTTGATGGAAAGGGCCAAAAATATAACTATAATATCATTTTTTTGTTGTTGTTGTTGTTGTTGTTGTTGTTGTTATTAAAAATAAATAAGGAAGCCGAGTTCTGGTGACAAAATGTAATGCATTACTTTCCATAAAATGTAACTAGGTAATGCAACTCCTTTTTTTAAATGCAACATTGTAATGCATTACTTTTAAAAGTAACTTTCCCCATGCAACACTGACTGATAGATCCTCCACTTTCTTCCCTAATCACTAACTTTGTCTTCTAGGAAAGGCTTTTTTATATCATGAAGGTCTGAGTTTCTTGAACGTGTTGACAACTTCCACCTCATTCTTCTTGTAGTGACCTTCATAATCATACATGACATCATCCTTCCCGTCATTCCCTGACTTTAAACATTCTCAGGATGAACACCAAGACAAAAATGCACTAAGATCATCTGTGCGCCGTCATTACCGACTGACCATGCAACCCTTCCCTTTATGTTCTGCTTTGCATTAAAATACGCTTTCAGAAGCAGGGACGATGAACAGATGGAGGAAGATCTGAGGATTCAGCGGTTCCTTTCACAGAGCTTACAGAGTGTGGAGCGTCTTTCCATGCGTCGGACATTAATGCACATCCTCACAGACAGGAATTGCAGGTAGCACTATAGCGCACTATCCTGTGTAATTTGGAGGTCTTAATGTCTGTATGTACAGAATGATTGTTAGCGTTTCTACAGGATGCCTGCTGGGCCTTGAACTTTCCAAACATTCCTCATCTCGCCTTCACATAATTTCCACTCGTACTGGCTTCAGACGGCACTTCTAAAGCATTAACGCTCTTTACAAGCACCGTGCTGTTCTGCAGGAAACACACGGCAGCGAGAGACAAAATGACAAAGCTTTCACACAAATCCAGGTGTTTTCTTGACAAGGGGGAACTCTAGTAACCGTGCTGTTTTTTTAAAGTTTTCTTTGCATTTTATGATAGCATGTTAATTATGTGGTTGTGTTACTTATAACAGCTTGTATGTACCTGCAGAACTCTGCAGAAAGTCCGGAATAACACAATCTAAGCAGTTCGCATGTGTTTGTTTACTGAATATTGAATCATCTGAATTAGCTTTTTAAGCTATAAAAGAAAAAAATAGCGCAGAACATTTTAAATCCATTCTGAAAAATTCCACAAATTTCCCTCCAAAATGGAAACTGGCCTGCAAATTCTGTTTAGACATGCACATCATTTACATCACAAATGTGTTCCAGCGATTCTTAATTCAAACTCCAAACTGGACTCAGCGGCGATCCCGGTGAAGTAAAATCATTATTTCCACGTATAAATGTCCCTGCATTTCTCTTTGGTCCATGGAACTGATTTGTCTCTGAAAACAATGAGCTCACATCGGCTGGCTTCTGTGCTGATGAAGAGGCGCGGGAAACTGTGCCAGTGAGCTTCTGCACACAGAGGTGCTTCTCAAAGAAAGATTTGTGTACAGAACTTCATTACAAATCCCATGATTTCATCTTTAGGGTCGGGTATCGGGTTGCTTAACTCTTCTTTTCCCTTCGGAAGCAGCCAGCTGGCACGCGACACTCCTCTTCTGCGATTATCTGAGTGATTTTGTTTCTTGAATCATTCTATGGAATCAACAATTGATTCTTTTGCATTTGTACAGAAGCTCAGACGTGACTCACTTTAGCGGTGTGTACTTATCTTATGGGAAAAGGGCCAGATTAATGTAACTAGAGACAGAAAGAACTCTTTACAGAGGGCTCACTGCAGAAGGAAAAATGCAGTGAAATATGTTATAAAGCATTTAAGGAGGATAATAACCAAACTTCATCCACGATTCCACAGGCATCTCAACTCCACAGACAGCTACTGCTGCAATTCCTTGTTGGTTGGTTGGCTTTTTTTCCTCTTAATTCTTGATCAACCAAAAAAAAACTATACAAAAAAAGTGGGTGTGTGCATGCATGCCACCATTTTTATGAGACTGGAGTCATTAGTCTGCATGGTTTTGTCTTTGGAGGTTCATGTATTTTATGTAGTGCTTGCTTCTCTTAATATACTTTGCTACGCTGCATGTTACTAACAAAAAAGCAGCTCTTTAAAGGGCCGAAATCTATGCAAGCATGCACTGAATAAAAAATAAAAATGGTAATTGCAACTTTTTATTTCACAGTTCTTTTTTTTCTCAGAATTGTGTGACCTAAACTCGCAATTGCGTGTTATAAAATCCGAACTGCATGATAGAAACTCGAAATTATATATATATATTTATATTATATAAACTCTTCACAATTCAGATTTTTTTCCCTCAGAATTGCAAGTTTATGTCTCACAATCGTGACTTCATAACACAATTTAATTCAGAACTGTGAGATATAAACTTGCAATTATAAGAAGAAAAAAAAAAGCAGAATTGTGAGATAAAAATTTGCAATTATCTTCCATACACATCTTATGAAACGTGCTTACATTCACAACATAAAACAAAAAATCATATTTAGTCAACAACTAACAGTAAACAGAAAAGTTTATTTAGGTGACAACTATATATGAATGAACTTTTTAATAAAATATGAAAATTATGATTGGAAAATATAAATTATGTCTGTGTGTGTATATATATATAGAAGTCATACGAGTTTGGACCACCATGAGGGTGAGAAAATGATGACACAATGCTCATTTTTGAGTGAATGTAGTAACAATGCTACTTTTAGTGACTCTCCAACAATAAACCTGTAGTGTGATCGAACTTAGAAACTAGACCACGTTAAAATATGTCTTTGACGTCAGTGTAGTAAACTATAAAAGGAAAGAAATCTTGAATGAAAAACATATTATGCTGGCCAGCTTAACCAGTGACCACTAAAGAGTCCCTTCGCTTGCTGGTGAAATCCCAGGCCAAAGCCCGTTTAGTAAAGACACACAAACACAAAAAGACAGAAAGTGAGAGAAAGTAGCTTGTAGTGAAGTGCGTCACCTTGTGGGCCGGGCCACACCCTTCTGTAGGGACGGTTGCTTCATCACAGTTCACTGCATCATCGCAGCGGTGCGTCTCCGCTCGGTAGCATAAGCGTGGGAGGATCCACAGTATGAATAAAGAAAACAAGCACCGTCCACAGTCATATCATCAGAACAAAGCCCCGGAGGCCACAAACACAACTTTACCTTCCATATTTACACGAGGGCCAACGTTATAATGCATGCTTTTGGTCTAAGGAGAAAAACACACTGTGTGTATTTGGGTCGCTGGTTTTATACTTAGCAACCGTTGCACAGCATGTGACATTTTTTGATATGCAGTAGCAAAACAAACGATGTGTTTTCGTAACACAGGAACAGACATCAGTCTCCGGCAGCTAACATGCATTTGGGACTCGCACCGGAACTGAATAACAGGAGAAATACAGGCAGTAAGTCCTGTGTGTGAGCTGCTCTGGTCTCCTTTCATAAGTCCTGTTACTCCCAATACACTGCAGCCAATTTCCATGTATCCCTCTGGAATCAAAATCCCTCCGCTTCTCTCTGTAAATGTGAGCGTTGTGTTTTTTAGGTCCCACATCAAAGAGTTTTGCCATATCAAAGTGTTACGGCATATTCTTATAGACCCATTCAGAAAACGAGTGCTATTCTGTAAGTGGTACAGATTCCCGTCTACAGTGTTGGGAAAAGTTGCTTTTAAAAGTAATGCATTAGAATATTGTGTTGCTCATTAAAAAAATAAATAAATAACTTGCATTGCATGGAAAGTAATGAATTACTATACTTTTGCATTACTTTTTGTCACCTTAACTGGGCTTGTTTATTTGTTTTTTAATAGCAGAAAATTCAAAAGTTATACTTTTGGGAACTATAAGGGCCCTTTCACACCAAAAGTGAGGTTAATTAACCTCATGCTAAGCTGTCAGTCAATAAATGGGAAAACAAAGTAACTTGTGCTACTTATTTACAAAAGTAGCTTAGATATTTTTTTGTGAATTTTAAAGTAATGCATTACTTAGTTACCTGCAAAAAAAGCAATCTGATTATATAACAGTTCCTAAAACTGTAAATGAATAGCCGTGATGTCAATAAACGTCTCGTCATGGTTAATGTGGACGTCACACAGTAGAGAGGGGTACAACTCAATAAAGCTGCTCCAGAACCAGCCTGTTCTTTTATTTGTTGTCCCAATTTGTTTTGGGGCTGCTTCACCATGTCTTCTGGTTGGCCTCTGCAGGGCTGTTAACACACAGCACATTTTACATGCTGCCATTAAAAAAGCCGCACTCTTTAAATCCCAGGCTTATTTTTAGCTTGTCTCTGTTCTGGGAAGAAAAAAAAAACAAAACAGGGAAAGTGGTTTGAATGCAGACTGGAGTTCATCTCCTCCAACCGTCCCGCGCCAGCTTAAATAACGGCTGTAAAAGCTCCGACTGAATCATACAAATATGAGACATTTGCTGTCTGAAAAAGGCTGTTTGATAGAGTGCTTTTCGGTTAAGGTTTCTAATGCCTGTAAGTACATGCTAGCAGCAAATACTCAATGAATCATGTTGACGTCAGAGCAGCGCTGTGCTAATATCCTGCTAACCCTATACACAACACCACATGTTATTCCAACATCACTCCGTGGGAGGTCAATCAAAGCCATCACAACATTGCATGATACACATGTGGAGCATTATAAACTTGAAAACACTGTGTCATAATGAGAAACAGAATTAAATGAAAAATGAAGTCCACTGATGTCAGTTTGTTTGGTGTGAAAGCAGTTCTTCAGAGTTCTTGTGAAAAGATGGCCTGTGGTATAATTTGCATAAACTATGAAGGCCTGTATCGTTAGTCTTATGAGAAGGATGTAACTGCTAAATACACAGTGCATATGACAATTGTCCGCTTTCTTTGAAGTTATTGTTTTGCAACACTGAAGCACAGAGAGTTTTCTAAAAATATATTCTTTGATCATGAAGAAAAAACAAAATAATCATTTGCATATGCATTCAAATCAGCATTTGCTTCAATTCAGGCCAATCCATGCAAAACCAATCCATCTTGCGAGGAGATTGTGAATGGACAGCCATTCTTAAGAAAGCTGTTGTTTTGGATTTTAGATTCATAATGGTCACTTTATAGATCTGTACTTTTACATTAAATTAAATACTGAATAAAAAATAAAACAAAGTAATTGCAACATTTTTCTTGCAATTGCAAGTTTATATCTTGCAATTCTAACCTTTTTCTCACAATTCTGAATTGTACAGAAGTCTCTGCACAGATTTCTCATTTCTGAGAAGCACTATCTTAAATCAGAAAAGCCAGGGGACAAGGAGCACGGGAGCCCCTTTGAAACCAGGAGAAGTTTTGGCCGCCCGCTGCTCTAGAAATTGAGAGGAAAGGATTACGAGATTAGTACTAACAGGATGCAGTAAATTCTCATTATGCTATTTGGAGAGAAAAGGGCAGAAAATGTCAGACAGCTCTTGAGTAGTCAAGAGAGAATACCAAATATTTACACACACGCACACGCCAACACACACACAAACACTGTTGGACGGGCAAGCGTAGAATATGTCAGGCCTTTCTGGAGGGGCGTTTTTTGGGAAAGTGTACGTGAAAGCTGCAGTGTTGGGGCTTTGGTCTTCAAGTGGAAGAGAGAGAAACTCATCTGGATTTGGCCTGCATGGGGAAGAGGTTAAGTTTTAGTGCACTTTAAAAAATATGCATGCTGTACCTGGAGGATACAGAAAAAGCTCTTTTTTTTCTAGAATGGTTTATGGATGTGCATGATTGATGCAGTTTGCTGCTCGTATTTATGGTACAGTTATTGTGTTTCAGATGTTTTTCATGTGATTTTTGTTAGGCGCTTACCTTTTAATTTTTTTGCATTTTATAAATCGACAGTAAATGAACTGCCTGCACACTCCTTAAATTCCTTGACTTTCCACAAAGACGTTTTAAAACAATTTACAGCCACAGAGAGACACAACAAGGAAGCTTGTAGCTGCAGCCGAGGATCTCTTTCACCACACGGAGGATGGTATTGTCATTAAAACAGTACTTGAGCCTGCTTTCTCAAACTGGAACATCTTACAGGTGGATCTTCAAGCACTTTAAACTCTCTCTCTTAATTCTTTTGTCAGGCATCTCATCGGGCTCACAGTCAGCACGGATCTCGGCGGCTTCATTAAGGCAAATCAACTGTTCTTGAAGCCACTCCAGCTGCATGCATTTTCCTTCAAATACGCCTTGCGCATGCCCAACGTGCTACTGCATCTAGTGGCTTGATAGATATACCATAATCCTTGTAAAATGATATGAGATGGAAAGTTTTCCGAAAATTTGCGCTCCAAACGAAATCAAGAAAATGTCAAAAAAATTGCAGTTTCGTAAATCACCTCCTCCCTTGAAAAACGAATGCGATGGCTGACTCGCTGGAGAGAATTTACAGTAGGAAACATCAGGGAAACTAATATCTGGCTGTCAAACAGATTTAACATTCAAAAACAAAACATCAATTGTCCAGTGAAAGCAGAGACGGCTTCTCTTCTGGACTAACAGCTTGACACTAGCCTCAAAGGGACACCTTACCGTCTAAACCCCTTAAAGGGTTCACGATAGCAGCATAAGAGTTCATATTACCAGCATTGGGTTTAACACATTACAGGTAACACACGTTGCGTAATCGGATTACTTTTTTCAAGTAATTAGTAAAGTAACTCATTACTTTTCATTTTACAACAGAGTTACTTTTTCAAATAGGTAACACAAGTAAGCCCAGCTCAGGGGACAAAAAGTAACACAAAAGTGACATCATGCATTCCATTCCATAAAAAGTAACTAAGTAACGCAATTAGTTACTTTTTTACAGAGTAGCGAAAATTGTAATGCATTAGTTGTACAATGCTGCATATAACTACTCTGAGGTATTATAATGAATCCTTGTACTGTACCCCTGAAGGTACAATTTTTAAACATTTTTTTTTTAAAGAAAGTTCCCCAGTGTGTCTTAAGGGTAGTTTTACCATGTAAGGCATTTGCACAGTCTTTCATTTTTCAGGCTGAACACAAACACAGAAAAACACCACGCAAAAACCGAACATGCAGCTACACGGCTTTCAGGAAACGGCATGAAAGCAGATCTAAACGCCGGTCGTGGTAGCAAAGTTTTACAGTGACCACACAGACTGCAAAAGCACACTGAATCAAATATATACAGACAGAGAGCCGTATGAGGGGGGGCGTGCATATATTTCTCTCGCATTGCTGAATGGATTCATTTCCTTGGCCTGACTTCTATGATTCAGCAGACAGTAATGTGGCATTTCAACAGCTACACACATACACCTTTTCATATTAACCTGCTGGTAAAGACATTGCGCCGTTAAAAGTGCTCTTAATGTTTTATATGAACTCCTTCCAGAGGGTAAAATAATCATGCCATCACATGTTCACATTAAAGTGCACTTAAAGAAGTAGAGCAAAACCAGATTTGCCTTAGTGAGCTCAGAGAGGTCTATGATGGAGAGTCATGCATTTATCTCCAAGGCAGTTGCTCGGCTGGATCAAGCCGAGGTCTGAAATCTTTGCTCATGGACGCTCAGGTGTGAGAATTTATGATAGAGATGAAAAAGATGACTCCCTCCTGTTTATGTGTGGCGAAAGTCATCATTTGAAGACATTATGGTAATCGAATAGAAGGCAGAATGTGCTAGTTAACGCAAGTCCAGTCGATCTCATCAGACTTATTCCAGTGTAAAGAAGAATAAAGTCCTGCACTGTGGTGGTAACCGTTTCTTAACTGTTTGGGAAACGCTTCATCAATGCCGCAGCAATTAAAGTTCTTCCATATGGAAAGGCCGTTTAGCTAATTAAATAAGCTGAGAGTGAGTGAGTGAGTGGTTGAGTGCATCAAGGTTTATATGACCTCTTGGCTTCTAAGCCGGAGAGGTTTTTCTGCAACGCGGCCAAAGAAAGCCAACGACAACCAGTCGGCTTTTGACTTGAATGACACAACAAACCCAAACAAGAGCAACACTCGCCGGGTCAGCGACTGCTAGGAAAACACCGGCTCCTCAAGGGATGATGGGATACAGGAGAAGGCTCTGAGAGCCAGAGTCTCAGCAGGAACTGAACCTGCGGCTCTCATTTGGAGACTTTGTCCATGTCTCCTCATTACTATCTTCTCACTCACTCGTTCAAGTTCCTTGTCCATTTGCTGACATTTATTCCAGATCTTTCTCATTGCACCCAGTCAGGAAGGCATGTTGTTTAAGAATAATATTTGTTACTCTTGAAAATTTTAGAGTATCAGCTAATAGCCTCTTTGCACTGCAAAAAGTCCTAATTCAAATTACGGAAAGCAAATGTGATAGAGACCCGAAAGGTCACAAGGGCGATCATAAATACAGCGAAGCTGGCATCCAAAAAAGGTATTTATGTGGAGCAGATATGTTTAAGAGCATAAAAACAAAGCTTGAGTCTAAAACAACAAGGTATTAAAACAGCACCACGCAGTGATGGAAGACGACTGAAAGGTCATTGATTTAAAGGTGCACTTGATAGTGGTGTTTTTTTTCTCCCTCAGTCTCATACTACACATAAAATGGATATTTTTAGATCCAATACCAAGAAATTTACTCATGTTGTTAGTGGTTTGTGCAGTTGGCAACTGGATTGCACCGGTCTGCCGCAAGTTTTCTCCTCATCATGGGCCAACAGTGTCTTGGACAGAGACGTTTTGTGCTGTAACCATTGTGTTTATAACGTTCGAGGTACTGTTGTTGTCCTCGCTCTGTATCGTGGGATCACCACACAATGGCCCCTTCATCATCTAATGTGAGGATTTTTACTAGTAGTGGTCAAAAATACAATTCAGTTCTAATACTTCATTGAAGTGCACCCATCGGATGCCCATTTTCCATAAGTTGATATGATTCTTTAGGGTCTTTAGGGTCATAGTTTGGTTAAAATCTCTCAGTGGTAGTGTAAAGAACACCTTTTTTACTCTTTCAGAGCAAGCTGTTTTGTAGCATGTTCCTTTAAATGTTAATGAGCTCTGCTGACTCCGCCCCTCTCTTCCGAGCTGATCTCTGAGAGCTGCATTCATCGCGAAACTTGCTAGGAAAGGCGATTTGCAAAGATTCATTAAAATACCTTACACTCGCTTCTTCCGGAGGTGAAGCTGGATCACGAATGATTCTCGCGAACATAAATGCATTTATGTAGATCGGGGGCGCACTACCTTCAAAAACAAACACACTGCGTCTTCAGCAGCTCAGATTTCAGGAGTAAATGATGACTGCTATGTTCATTATTACATCTAACAACAGCACACCTCAATCTCTTAATCGGAGTCATTCTTGTCTACATCTGAAATGATGGCGGACGGATGTTGTGCTCAAATGCTACTGTCAATCAAACTACTGTGGGAGGGGCCTGACTGTGTGACATCACAGTGATCAGCTCGATTTGAAAAAGGGGTAAAGATATTAGTAGATTAAAAAAAAAAAACTGTGGTTGGATTTTTATCATTATAAGGTGGTTGTGTACAACGATGACCCCTTTAACAGTTCTACACAGGTAATATAGGTCAACCACAGCCAAGAGCGAATGTCTGTCTCCTGTCGTTTATCGATCTGCAGTGGATGGTGGCTGGGTTTCACCCCTGTGAGTATATGGTTACAACACCCTTAACTCCAGCCATTACGGGTCGAGGACTTGAATAATGAATCATATTTTCCATGGTGGGGACCCGTCTGCTGTTCTGACCACAGGGATGGTGGATGAAGCTTGAACCTCCTTCATCAGGTATCCAGCGGGACTGTTCTCATCAGGAGGGTGTTAATCTTTAGCGGCGCTGTCTGCGAGGAGACAACCACCGGGGAGACGCTGTCGGGTCCTTCAGAGCCACAAGCACCTAACAGGATTCTTCTGACTCTCTTTTATTGTGCACTCAAGAAACTCAGAGGAACTAAACTGTTTTCAATAAGACACAGTAAAGTTTATAGCATCTATGTGACACTGAGACATAATTACATTTAGGGGTGTGCAATATCACCTGTGATAATATCGTAATTGTTGTTTTAAAGACATGCAAGCTGACATTATCGAGGTTGTCACTCACTTTGCAAAAAACAAACAGAAACACGTCTTGAGAGTCCAGAAGCATTGACTGTGTGATGAAGCCTATTAGAATGCCTCTATATAAAAGTTATGAAAGCAAATTATGATATTAACTTTATATAACAGTTCAACGAACATGAAGATAAAATTGAGAGAGTTACATTTACATCACGTTTTTTTTCTGTTTGGCCAGTGAAAATAGATCCAAACAAAGCTGAAGCAGAACATTTGTGCGTCTCAGTACAACACCGCTGTGTTTAATTCCTGAATGAATCCGTTTTTAAATGAATCATTTGAGTCAATGATCCATTCTTGCTTTGTTTCTAAATGAATCAGCCATTTTGAACAAATCGTTTGAATGAATGATTCAATGACTCATTCTCTGGATATATATATATATATAATTTTGTCCATATATTGCACACCCTCAATAACACCAGATCAAAACTCATTCAGAAACAACATAAACATTTCTGCAAACCCAAGCAGAAAATCACAGTGACATGTCCACAAACACATACAATAGACAAAATGTGCCAGAATCAGATTAAAATAAACCAGTGCAACCACAACAATAACTGGACAAAGCAGAAATCTTGATTCTTGTATTGTGATGTATAGGCTCTTGTGATTTTCATTATATTGTCTAACGGAACTTTTAAAAATTAAGATTCTATGTTGGAATCTACAAATTCAAATGTATTTTTAAATAGATTTCAAAATGCACAAAAGATTTGAGATATGGAATTCACAGTATGTTTTCCATTGTAGAGTAACTTCTTATTTGCATATATATCAGGGACATTTTGATTTTCCATTTCATGACCCTTTTAATATAATGAAATATGAAAGTTTTTGGAGCCAAAATGTGCATTAATGGACATATTTAGGCACACGAAATTAAGAGTACATTTAAAAGTAATTCCTTGTAACAGTACGTTAACAACACTCCTTAACAGTACGTTGGATGTAGGTATTATAATAGTGAATGCCTGAAGAAAAATTTACTTCAACTTCAAAATAGATTTTTTTGAAGTTGCAAATAAAACTGATTAATGGAGTCCATTTCATAAGAAAACACTTTTTTAGTCTTTCACTTGGCACTTGGGTTTTTTATAATTATTTGTGAAATTTACTTGCAATTTATGAGTGAAAATTGCTTCCAAATAAATCCTACACCAAATTTTATTCCATCTAGGTTTGCTTTGGACAATAGCCACAATGTAGTAAACCAACCCTGTTCACTTAAACGGAGAAAATCCATATTTGTCAAAAGTGTGAAAAATTGACATCTATGTGCATAAATGTTGTCTTTACTTTCCCCGCCGCAAACACAGTTATTACTGAATAAAAACAGCTTTCACATTTACCACTGTATATACAACATCAATATAAGGTTGAATCCTAACAAGCTACATTAACAAACACAAAGAGGGCTATTAATCGCCCACGGCTCTGCTCTCTGGAGCTCTGTGGGACGCAGACACCGCCCCTGGTTAACCAAACTTTCCAGCGGCCACACTGACTAAACCACAGGCCTACTGTAGTGAACCCGTGATGCTGTGTGTAAAACTGTCCGACTGAGTTTAACTCTCCCAGAAGGCTCCTCTTCGTCCTTCAGTGGAGACTACTGCCGTAAAGTCTCCATTGAAACTTGTTTGATCAAATAAAATCAGTATATGTTAAACGCCCCACTGAACTGATATCTTGGTAGTGTTTGGGCTGCTTTGAATTGCAAGTTCAAGTTGTAAAAACAACATCGGACTCCGATGACTTCCATTGCATGTACAAAAAGAAAAAAAAAAGAAAGAAAAAACATGAGAATTTTTCAAAATATCTTCTTTTGTGTTCTAGAAAACAATAATGCTATACAGGTCTGGAACAGCATGACGTGCTAAGAACAAAAATTTAATTTTTACGGACAAAGTAGGTATTATTCATCTGCTCATGGAATATATGATCATTTCTATATATCATCTAACAGAACGTCACTTTCAAAAATTAAGGTTCTATGTTGGAAACATTGGTTACACCCATATGACAAAAAATACATATTTTCAAATATATTTGTAAATATATTTAAAAGTGGAAAAAAGTGAAATATAATATATATATATATATATATATATATATATATATATATATATATATATATATATATATATATATATATATATATATATATATACATACATACATACACATATAAATAATTCAAATGTTTTACTAATATATATATTTTTTTGCCATTTTTTAAAAATATATATTTAAAAAATTTAAATGTTTTTTTAAAAGCAATTGAAAAACTATTTTGCCCTCCATGTAATTTCAATCCAAGAAAATATTTACATTTCACATTTGATGAAAAAAAAATGTGTGAACATATAACACATTTGAACATTTTTATAAAAAAAAAAAAAAACATTAATGAATCATTATTATCTAGTTTTGATCTCTACTTCATGGCTACTTCATCCATATTCATATTTAGACTAAATGTAGGCTACTGTAAGATTGGAAATGCATTTTTTTTCCCTGAAATATATTTTGGTATATGAAGGTTGAAAATAAATATATTATTTAACAATATGTTTAATTTTACCTTGTTTTCAGCATATATTTAAAATATATTTTGGCCATTTATATATATATATATATATATTTATATATATATATATATATATATATATATATATATATATATATATATATATATATATATTAAAATGTTCTTCATATAAATAAAAAAATTGTTATTTTATTAAGAATGTTTTGAATGTTTAGAAAAAGTTCTTTTTAGAACCTCAAATAGTTCTGTCCCCCCCCCCGTCTCTCTCTCTCTCTGTCTCTCTCTGTCTCTCTCTCTGTCTCTCTCTGTCTCTCTCTCTCTCAATGTCTACACTCTCTGTCTGTCTCTCTCTCTCTGTCTGTCAATTCAATTCAATTCAATATGCGCTTTATTGGCATGACAATTGTTACAATGTACTGCCAAAGCATAGTGTTTACATTGAATCTATATACATGCATGTATATACATTTAAAAAAAAATAGAACAAATAACATTTTAAAATTCTTCAAACAATTTATAATTCAATGTGGTGTGCGTGTGTGGTGTATGTTTGTGTGTTTGTGGTGTGTGTGTGTGTGTGTATGTAGGCGCATCACTGATTTGTTGACTCCTCCCTCTTTTTGTGACAGGCATCAATGTATCTTGCTGCTAGTAAGATACAGTCTTGTTTTTCACCTAATAAATACTGAAGTTGTGTTTTCTTGTTCAACATTTTGAAGTCAGGGTAAAGTATTTCAAATTTGGGATAAAATTTATTTCTAATTTCTTCATAGTTAGAGCAGCTGGTGAGGAAGTGTTGCTCTGTCTCCACTTCCCCATGATTACAGTAAGGGCAGATACGGATCTCTCTGGGCAGCCAGTGCTGTCGATATCTGCCCGTCTCTATAGTCAGAGTATGACTGCTCAGTCTGTACCTCGTCATCTGTCTTCTTAATTTACAGTCTTTAACTGTACTCAGATATTCTGCAGTTGTGTAATCTCTATTTAGGGCCAAATAACATTCAAGTTTACTTTGTTTTTCTGTTGTTTCAGTCCAATAAGTTAGATAATTTTCTTTTTGTGCTTTTATTATTTGGTTGGGCCAAATTGTGTGGATGGATATTTCAGAGTCCTGATGCTGGCTGTTGTTAGTCGTGTTAGTTTGCTTCTGCAGCTTCAGGATCATCTGAATCAGGGGACTTTTTTCAGGGTTCATTTTTCTGTCTCTCTCTCTCTCTCTCTCTCTCTGTCTCTCTCTCTGTCTCTCTCTCTCTCTGTCTCTCTCTCTCTATCTCTCTGTCTCTCTATCTCTCTCTCTCTCTCTCTCTCTCTCTCTCTCTCCCTCTCCCCCTCTCTGTCTCTCTGTCTCTCTCTCTCTGTCTCTGTCTCTGAGAGTGATTTCACTGCTCTGGCGCTGTGTCCCTCTCCATAAGGGCCCACACAGTCACAGTGAATGACACTTTTACACTCTCATTGGCCAAAAAGAACAAGACATAGCACTACACTAAGCTTTCCTTATTGGGGGATGTGGCGGCGTGCAAAAAAAAAAAGACGAGCATAGACTTTTTTAATTGAAAAGTGCATGCGTTTTTCTAAGGTGGACAAGTGTTGCGAGGACTTTGCAGACATTTATTTGACATGTCACGTCATGCGGTTTGATGCCAAGTCCCTCTGTTTGAACTCGCTGCCATTTCCACACTGCGCTTATTCATTTGTGAAATAATTGCTACGACCTTCAAGGGTTTTCTTTGGCCCACCTGGAAATATGTATTTTTTTCACCCGATCTTGGTTCTAATTAACAAGCCTGTAAGGGCTTTGCAAGCTTTTTTTTTTTTTTAGGACATACTTATTTTAATGGAGTTCTGTCGTAATGTCTCTGTGTGAGGTTTGGTGATGTATCCTGTATATGTGTGTGTTTCAATGGAGAGTTGATATGTTTTAGCCATCACCGAACGCTCCGGTTCTCCCCTGGATATTTTGCTCTCTTTCACCCCTAAAATAAAGATGAATATGTTATCCATGACTTCTATTTTTGGCGTTGAAAAAATAACTACACAAAAGGCTATTTACAGCACACACAGTGTTTGGTTTAAGTTTGTTTAGACTCTGTGTGCTTCCAGCCAAAGTGCAGAGTACACGAATGCATGACTGCGGCAGACAGATGCATGTGTTCAGCTCACCGGCTCTGTTTATTTACCCCTCAGCTGTTTTAAATGGACAGTATTCAGCACAGAGGGGCTGCAGGAGGGTGAATCTCACCTAAAATCAAAACCTGAAAACCCAGAAAAATCTCTGGGTCATATTTCACCACAAAATCGAAAGAAAAAATTATTATACATTTTAATAATAAATTCATAAAACTTGCATAAAGAGAGTGAAGCCTGTTTTAAGGACCACTGTTGGCATCAATGCATCTTGAATATATATAAATACATAAATATTTATGTATTTATAATTGAAAAAATATTTTGTGTGTGTGTGTGTGTGTGTATGTGTGTGTGTGTGTGTGTATATAAAACAATTAAAAACTAAACATTTTATAATGCAAATTATTATTTTAGCTTCAATGCATCTGTGTTTCAAAAAAAAATTTTTTACTGTAATGCAATATTACAGTCATGAAATATGTTTTTGCATAAAATGAATATATATATATAGTATTGAATTATTTTATTTACTGTAATGCAGCAATACAGTCAAAATTTTAATTAAACATTAACAGCAGTACAATTCATTACCATGTGTGCCTTGTACAAATAATTTACTGATTAAATTAGGTTTTGCAGTCATTACAAAATTGCGGAAATGTGCCTAAATGTCATCAGTATGTTGCAATTCAAACAAATCTTAATGGTGCTTAAAAAAGGCTCCCTTGGAACAATATAACATCTAGTCTTCTCTTTTGGATTTTAGATGAAATGTGATCTGGACATGTTCTTGACAGGTTACATGCGATTCATCCATGAACATGACTTCAGCAAGTACGAATGGCAGGAGTCGATCAGAGATGCCATAAAGCATAAAGCAATAGAGTAGACACTCCAGATAGATTATCCGACCCATGATTCCCATAAACCTGAGCCCAGTTACTGCAGACTAGAGGAATGGGATAGGATTGCCAGTAGACGTGAATGTAAAAAGGTCATATAATGTGAGCTTTGTCCATTAAACCCTGGCCTCATAAATACTTCCATGTCCACACGTTGTGAAAAACACTCAGTGGAGTCTAGACAAAAGCCAATCAGTGCATCTGGAGCCGCCGAGCTGCCCTGATCCGCACTAATGCAATCTCCACAGTCAACGAGACTTCATGAAGAACAGCTGTGCCCTGCATACTGAAACCCACCACGTCTGTGTGATGCACTAAAAACACATCTTCATATGTTTCTCTGAGAATTTGATTCACACACCCTCACATCGTTTCAAACCTGTGTGGCTTAAGGCCCATTCACACCATAATGAAAAAAAAAATCATTCTAAATGAAAAAATTCACACCGCAACCATGACATAAGTGGCACAGACGAGCGATATTTCATACATGTCCATCATCCCAGACAACCCTAGCTTTCAAAATGCATTCAATGCATATATTAAGACTTGATTCATATTTTTAGAAATGCAAAAAAAACTAAAGTATTTTTCTGACCCCACTGGCAGATATTTGACGCGAATATACACACATTAGTTTTGACGGTTTTGGTGTACTCTAAGAGTTTTTGCAACTTTTTTGTCTAGTTTTAGCAAAGACACCAAAGTCACATATTTACACATCAGATTTTTAACTGAGCCAATTGTTTGTTTTTATTTCTTCCAAGGAATTTTAGGAAACAAACATAATATTTGATACCATGAAAGAGCAACTGCTAAACCATAAAATTCACTTCTGGGGACAGTAACGTAAGTGTGTGTCTGACGTAATGGGAAGGTTTCCAGCATTAGCGTGTGTGTGTGTGCGCTTGTGTGCTCGTGCTCAGGTGTGTATTATGGTGTCAGAGCAGGTGTGGCATGTGCTGAGATACGGCTCATTTCCCCCGCATTCATCAGTCATGCACATTCACAGAGAGAGAGAGACGCCACAGAGGGTCTTTCAGTCGTGTAGGGCATCTCGGGTGTGATGCAGCAAGGTAAACACGGTGAAGAGTGTAAACATCTTTCAGCTGTAATTGCTGGTCTACCACTCAGACCTCACACAGGCACACACACACACACAAACACAGGCACAAATGTTCTGTGTGTGGTTTACATGGCGTACGCAGCGTAGATGCACACACACCTGCTGCCAGGTGCTGAGTGGCCAATACGTGGGTTTCTGTACCTGTTTGTGTGCATGTGTGTGGTCAGAATCTGAACAGGTTGTGATTAAGACATCAGTGCTGATGAGCGGTGGCTCAGAATAAGACTCAATTCCTCCAGTGTGAAAACCCACCAAACTTGGGTGCGTTTCCCAAAAGCATCGGAATCAGTGTTGGGGGTAATGCTTTAACAAGTACATAATCAGATTACTTTTTCAAGTAACTACTGTAGCAAAGTAATGCATTACACTGTGCATAAAAATAAAGGTGCTTCACGATGCCATAAAATAGCCTTTTTGTCTAAAGATAAATGGTTCCTTTCTGTTTCACAAAAGGTTCTTTGTGGTGAAATAAGCTTCTTCAGATTATTAAAAGGTGAGAAAAAGATGGTTCTTTAAAGAACCTTTGACTGAATGGTTCTTTGTGGAACCAAAAATGGTTCTTCTATGGCAACAGTTTGAAGCACCTTTATTTTTAAGAGTGTACTTTTAAATTTCAACTAAATATCTGAGTTACTTTTTCAAATGAGTAACACAGGTTACTTTGTTTTCCCATTTATTGACTCACAGCTCTCCTGTCCTCCTGTTGAGAGAAAAAGGCACTTCCTTCAGCCTGAGGCTTATTATTTTCACCTTTGGTGTGAAAGGGACCTTGCAGTTGCCAAAGAGGTTTTTGTATTTTTTATTTTTTTATTAATAAGCAAGCCCAGCTCAGGTGACAAAAAGTAACGCAACGTAAAGTAATGCATCACTTTCCATAAAAAGTAACTAAGTAACACAATTAGCACTAAGTAACACAAACAAGCAGAGTTTATGATAATCAGGTGTGGGTAATCTACTAACAACACAGACAGAAAATGGGTTAAGACATGCTTTTTTGGGCGTTAAATAATGGTGCAAATATCAGTAAACTGAAAAGCATAAACTCATAAACTCCAATAATAATTTTTGCGTCTGAAAGGGAAACGCAGATGCATGCAGTAAGCTCAGCATTGCTCATTTTTCGCTGTGTGTCTTTAGTAAATCCGTACAGTAGTTTTTTTTAATGCCAAAAGAAGTTATCTGGTGTTTAATAATGTTCTGAAAACATGTGCACGAAAAAATTATATATTCATCATTCACGGTGTGTTTTTCCTGAAACATTTGAGTTGTCTGTTTTTAAAATGTTTTACTTTGCAAAAAGTAACTTTCCCCATAATGTTCACAAAATTATAAAATGGTATGTTCCTTTAATGTTCACATAACCAAGAAAAAACGTGTTTAAATGTTTTGGACACTGAGAAATAACATTTTCATAGTTTAACAGCAGCATTATCAAAACATATTTTTGTAAGCTGCAGTGACTTTTACACTTTATCAAGTTTTAATTCAGTTCTGTTAATGGGATTTTCTTATGAAAGCCTGGTTCTCCCACTGAATAAAAACTAAAAAAGGTGATTGTGATCTCACCATTCTGACTTTTTTTTATCGCAATTCTTTAGAATTGCATCATATAAACTCGCAATTCTCAGAAATAAAGTCAGAATTGCGAGATATAAAATTGTGAATCTTTTTTTAACTTGCAATTGTGAGTTTATTTCATGCAATTCTGAGAAAAGAAGTCAGAATTGAATAGAAGTCATAATTCTGACTTTATTACTCGCAATTGCAAGTCTTTATCTCTTATTTAAAAAGTCACAATTACCCTTTTTTTTATTCAGTGGCATAAATGGGTTTCCATATGTTCTGTATTGAAACAACTGTTGCAGTTTTACTGGAGTCAAAAGTCTGCAGCAGATTCAGCTGTGTTTTAGAGCATGATGGAGGGGAAATACTTTAACTCTATCCAATCAAACACTCTGGCCAATCCAATTATGTAGATACTGAGACAGCTCAGGTGCGGATCTCGGCCCTGGTCTGAGCCGGAGAAAATAAACCGGCTTCTGCTTTGTGTGCACGAGGAAGAGAAGCCCCACGCTTTTGCTCCAAGCAGAAAATTGGTTGAGAAGATCACAAGAAAACCCTCCGTCAATAAACAGCAGAGACCAGGCGGTGAACCGATCCGTCCACCAAAGCCTCAGTCTCACCTGAACATTTCTGAAGCTTTTAGAAAAGCGGGCCTCGTATATGCTAGAATATGAAATAATGCCACGCTCTCCGAGAGTTTTTCAAGGTTGTTCACGTCTAGATCTGCGTCAGAAATGAGATCAGATCTGGGCGGTTTTCCAGAAACAAAAGAAGACCTTGGTTAAAAGACTGAGTTGCTGCTTACAAAGCCTTTCAAGTTATCAAAAAAATGATGTCCAGTCCTCCTGCGAAAACAGTCAGACTTGTCCAGATCTTCAGCTCATCTCACTGAAAGAGTTTTAAAACCATTACCAGCAGGTTTGTTTGTCCTCAGCTGGTTGTGAAATCAAAATGCATCGCTGTTTAACCGATGGTCTTCATAATCTATCACCAAAATGTACTAACCTCTGAAAGGACTTTTCTATTCAGCTGACGCCAATTAAAGAGCTTCACATTGACAACGATTCAAAGTGATCTCCGGTGATTTAATGTTACGTGTAATGCAACCTTCCAAAACTCTTTGCAACAGTAGCAAAAAGCGATCAATTTTACCATTAGCATTTGGATACATGTAGATGCTCTGGAGGGTAAACTTAACCCTTAAAAAATGGTTGCAAACGTTGTAGACTTTAACCGACTTTTAAAAATTGCTTACAGTAAAAATTGATCCGTTTCTATCAATTAATTTAGTCTTCAAAGACATATTTTCCTGTGATGGTCTGGAGCAGAGTTGTTCTATCTATATGAGAGATGTGATGCTCATAATCTGTGCTAATGTCAACTGACAATCAAGCTTTATTAACTAGTCTTTCTAATAGCCAAAATGTTTTAGGTGAAGCCTCATCTTCACTCGCATCTGCATCCGTTAGCGTTAACTTCCGCTAGTGCTGACAGCCAGGGATGAAGCCTTTTTTACAACCTTTTCAGACTTAATCATCTTCGAGGCATTAGCTGCAATACATGATAAAACTTTGCATAATTGACGAAGTTGAAACTATTTATCTGAGCAAGTGTGACGTGAGTGAGTGATGATGCGTCCAGTAAAATATCTCAATCAAATACATTTGATTTCTACGTTTATTGTTCTCAGAATCAGAGTCTCACGAGCTCAAGAACTTTTGAATCATTGCAATGCAATGCTCATGATATCTGCTTTAGTCATATTCCATAAAGAGGTTACTCTAAAGCACAAAGACATTTTTTGGGAAGCGGAGAGCCTGTAATGTTGTCTAGATGAGCTTGCTGGCAGGCGGCTCTGGGTGAGACTGAGCAGTGTTGCCTTCACTCAGCACTCGTTTAGCTAATTAAAGCTGCGCCCGTCTGCCAGCAGGACAAACAGTATCAGCCTGTCCCACTCAGCAAAGACTTCACACAGTGCTTGAGAACATTAGCAGATTCAGGCTCGTTCCTGGATATGCTAATGTTCTGGATATGGAGTGTGTGCTGCAGTGTGTAGTGTGTAGTGTGCATGATATATCAGGAATATGCAGGTTTACAACAGAATGATTATTGGTTCATTGTAAGTAGATAAGACTTGAGGTGCGTCCCAGTTTGTGCAATAATCAATGCTATTTTATAGACTCTGATATTTAATGACAATATAACCATTTCAAATTCATAGTGGACTACTGTACATAGTGCATAATAGAAATGCATAGTGTGTTTACATGTCGTGATTTGCTTAGTATTTTGACTCGTTTTCAGATATTTAAACATTCTTAAATCAAGATGCATTTGAGAAGCAAAATGACTTAAGATATTAAGTTTTGTTTTCTGAAAAACATATCAAAATTAAGTTAGTTATCCCTTAAGAAAAATACATTTATTCAAGTGTGCTTTTAGTATATAAGTACACTTGCAGTATTAAACTACTAAACTAGTAGTTTACTGAGACTATACTTCATAGTGTACTAAAAATGCGACAAGTATTTAATTAGTAAACTCTCAGTATACCTATAAGTTAACCTATAACTACAAACATAGAGGTGAACTAGTTGTGTACTCAAAGTTTACTACTGTTATACTTAAAGTATACTTTTTATACTTAATAATAAAGTGGGCCAATTTAGTCCCAAGGAGTACTGAAATAGTACACTTACAAGTATACTACTAGAACACTGATATTTGTATACTTGCTACATATACTTAAAAATATACTTGATCTTTACTTAAGTATACTTAATAATATAAACTTGAAGTACACTTCTATTTGGTAAGGGTATTGCTTTAAAAAAAAAAAAAAAAATCTGCCAATGGGGTCAGAAAAGTAATATTGTTTTCCCTTTGAATTTAATTTATTATCCTGACTGCATTGGCAGATATTTTTCTTGATTTAAGTTTAAACTCATTAAAGTTTGATAAGCTTTTAGTCATTTTGGTTCTCCATATTTTTCTTGATTTAAGCTTGAACTTACTTAAATTTGATGCACCTTTCAGTCATTTTGGTTCTCCAATAAATGTATCTTATTTAAGGAATGTAGAGATATTTGTACTCAAACAAGACGGAAATACTATATATATATATATATACATACAGGTGCATTTTAAGTAAATAGTGTGTAGGTATCTTTAGGAGTGTGTAGGGAACAATATGAGTACAGTATGTACTGTATGGTGAAATGGAAGATGTGCAGAGTTCGTCTGGAAATGTATAGAGTTTGAGAAAAGCATCATGTCCTGTTATCTGTCACTGGTAAAGAGATTCTTTAATTTCCTCTCAAAGTCTCCGTTTACACACCAGCAGGAAAAAATAGGTCTTTCAGAGAGCGCATACACCAAAAGCACATTTTAAAATACTAACATTTATTTCTAAAAGTTATCATTTATCCTCAAAAGCATGCAGCGGGTCCAAAAACATCAGAGAAATTAAATTATTTTGGTGCTCCAAAAGTAATGTTCGCTGTCCAGTGTAGATTCGCTCTGCCAGGCGTAAAAAAGAAAAAGCTGATTACAAGAAAGCCTGCAATGAGAGCGTTTTTGCTTTTGTTGCCAATAGCATTTCCTCAGTTAACGGATCTGTATGCACATCCAATGTGAGTTGGAATTATATAGTCTCAAAACATTCCCAAGAAAATGATTTGTTTTAGTCAATGCACCTTTGCTGCTGTGCAATTAAGAGCAATCTAAAGAGATCCGGGGCATTTTCTCTAAAACAATCACACAGTGAATGCTGGGAAGTGCTTGGCCTGGCTCTGCACATGATTGTCAGCACATCATCATCCCGGGGTTGATTTTGGACGCCGCTCGCTTCTATCGCAGTTTGTGCTTGCGCTGATTTACGTGGATGTCTGGAGCGAAACCTAAACAATGGTTGATGCTTCAATAATGTTAACTCAGAGAGTAACCCAAGCATGAGATAAATATACCAGCTGGATGAGTTCATTATTTTAATTTCTGTGCAGAGAAACGTGAAATTTACCAGGTGAGAGAAAAGCAGCATTATTGTCTCTGAATTATAGGATACAGATAATGTCTGAGAACTACACGCAGAGCAATCAAACGACTTTCGCTGGTTTACACTAGACTGCTGTGGGAAAACAGTCATTTTCAGGCAAAGACGTGGGAACGAAACGCTGGCAGAATCCAATGCAACGTCGTGTTGAAAGCTGGAAACGTCAGTGGTTTGGACGTTTGTTTGGGTTTATTTTAATAAGATAAAGCCATTTTAACTGTAGACAGATTGTCTGCTGTAAATATATCACTAGGTGTTTCTCATATTAGTTATTAAATCTTGGTGTCTGACTTGTCCTGCACTATTTGTGCAATGCACATGAATGATGCCTTTTGTACTATTTTTTTACCCTCACTAGGGAACAGTATCTTCATCATCAAGGGTACAGCACCCTAATATCATGGCAGTGAGTTTTGCATGGGCAAGTATACCACTTAAACATTCAACATCAATTACCTCGAAGATCAAAAGCTTGCAAACTAAAAGCAAGTCAAAGGAGAAATACGAGGACAGGTGAAGAAAAGTCAAACCGTGGCTAAAAAAGCAATAGTGATCACAATTGATGTAGTGAAACGCTGATACTCTAAAAAGTATGAAGGCGCTGGGCTATTTAGTGCTTTGAAAACAAATAAAGAACTGTAAAATCAATCCTTTATGAGACTGGAAGCCAAAGCTAGTGTAATGTGTTTGCTCTGACTGGCTTTTGTTAATAACCTGGCTGCAGTTTCGCACAAGCTGCACTCTGTCTGTTTTTTCGGGCAGTTACATAAAAAGTGCATTACAGAAGTCAAAGTGAGAAAAGACAAAGGCATAAGTCTGCTTTTTTTTGCATGTTGCAGAAGTTTCCCTTCCAGGGGAAGGTTTTTGAGAAATGGTGACGAGAAATTACTTTTTTTTTTTCTTTTCCTTTTTAATCTATATCTGTTGCATAAAGCAAGGCACTTGCAAAGGTCATGGGTTTGATTCCCAAAAAAATGCATGAACTGATCAAATGCAATCGAATGCAATGCACAAAGATAAAAGAATCTGCCAAATGCATAGATGTAAATGAAAATGTGTCACCTTAAAGACATTGCTATGGAAATCCAGAGGGATTTTGCAATGCCACATGCTTTAATCGTAAACTGTTTTAAATTGTACTTTGCTAAATCATTAATCACACTTCTATGACCTTCGCATTAATTGGAAGACTGCATGGAATATTTGAGTATCTTATCAAACATGTAGTAATACTCTCAGACAGTTCAGACGAGAAAAAGACCAACTGAGTCTAATTGTAGGCCTCCTAAAAGACCCCAAAATAATCTAATTTGTAACTGAATCAGTGTGTCATTTATAAATATGACATGTACCAAGTGCTGTGAGTAGTGAATGTCAGTGGTTTGTGTTTAGACACATGAATGTGCATAAATACAGATTCAGTCACTTGCAAATATTCCTGGAAATCTTGCGGACGAAGAGCTTCGCTCCATTGCACAATGAGAAGTGCCGAGTTGGAGAGAAGTCAGTGGTGTGGATCATTTCTCTATCTGCTAATGATCTTGACAACTGACTTGCTCATTTGTTTTCTGCCTTGACTCTGGATTTGAAACTGCTGGTGGAAAGTGGATTGGCTAGATATCCAGTAGCTGGACAGCTTGCATTTTTCCAGGGTTTATTGTGAACAGAAGCAGTGTTCTCAGGGTAGCACAAGGACCTTACTATGATTAAAAATAATAATAATAATAATAAAATCCTAATAAAAGAATCAACAGTAATCTTTGCATCAAACATTGCATTCTAATGAGTCGAAACGATTTCATCAATGCTCAAGTACTTTGCATGCAAACACTTCCAGCTATGCAACCTCGATTTCATGCATTGCATTTGCTTCTATTTATTTGGCAACACAAGTTGCATTCTCAGCTTTATGAGAAGCATTAGCTCATACTTGCTTACGATTTCTCTTTCAGGGCAACTTCTGTCGTAACAGGGAAACAGTTTGAAGATCTTGCTGAGCAGGTGAGTTCAATTTGATGTTTATATAGGAGCTATGCGAATAACCTAATTTGAGTTTGTTACCATTGATGTGCTCACAAAGCCTTTCGAGTTTCTGGCCTTGTGCATGATTATAAATGGATTTAAAAAAGTTAAATTCATGTTTAAAGCTTAATATTGGACTTGGGTGTGTGTGAACCGAACACTCGAATTAAAGTTTTTATGGTTTCTTATTGTTTATGCAAACAGGTGAGCTGATGAAGACTAGTTCATACACTTTATATGCTTTAGACAAAAAATATCCCTGTATGAATCACCAAGGACCATAGTTTCAGCCAAAAATCTTCTTTGCTGTTGTATTGAAGACTACATCTTCCCTTACGAAAAAGAAGTTTATTCAAGTGTGCTATTAGTATACTTCTTTTAAACTAAAAAATAGGAAAGTATGCTTTTAGTGTACTTTTTATGTACTTCTCAGAAATGGGCTTTATGTACTTCTCAGAAATATACTTAAGATGACATTTAAGTATACCTGACTTATACTTACAAAAAGTCTAAATATATTTGAGCTATACTTGTGCTCCTAGAATCTGTGTTTTCATTGTTATACAGTAGAGGGCGCTAGTACACATCTTCTGCACAGAATTACCCAAAAAACACAAGTGAAGAAGAAAAAGATACTAACACATGTAATCTAACACGATCATCTGACATGAAACGGCATCAAAATTTTAACGTTATAGAATAAAATGTCGACCGATGAAGAGGTAATAATTACAGTCAAGCTAAAAATAAATCAGCTAATAAAGAATGCATGAAGCTAGAATAAAATGTTTTTGTTTACAAGCAGATACCCTGTTCTTTCTTTGGATGTTTTGTATGTTCAGATATACAAAATATATACAAATTAAAACCTAAATAGGGACATAGTAGTATACTTAAAGTATGATGTAAAGTCCACTTAAAGAAAACTTATGAGTATACTTGCAGTATAAAACTACTAAACTAGTAGTTTACTGAGACTATACTTCAAAGTGTACAAAGTATTTAATTATTAAACTCTCAGTATACCTACAAGTTCACTTTTAGTATAATTGCAGTACAAACTACAAACATAGAGGTGAACTAGTGTACTCAAAATTTGCTACTGTTATACTTAAACTATACTTAAAAGTATACTTTTATATACTAAAAAGTAGGCCAATTTAGCCCTGAGGAGTATTGAAACAGTACACTTACAAGTATACTACTAGAACACTGATATTTGTATACTTGCTACATAAAGTATACTTAAAAATATACTTGAACTTTACTTAAGTATACTTCATAAAATAAACTTTAAATATATTAAGGGTTGGATGGGCTGAGGGTGTTTAAATTAACAGCAAATTTTCACTTTTGGGTGAACTATCCCTTTAAATAGTAAATATTTTGTCTGCTATAGCTTCATGACAGACACTGAGGTATGAGTCAATCTAATGGCTTCATTTTTTTGATTCATGAAACCGTATGAAAGCTTTCATTATGGGTACGAGTAACACTTTCAACATGTTAATTTGTGCAGAACTGGTAATTAAAGAATGTTAAAAAATAATAAACTTGTGAAATTAGATTTTAAATGTATTTGTTTGCTTTGCAGACAAATCAGCGCAGTAAAAAACCCAAAGTGGCGAGGGAGAGGTTGACTGAAGTCGTGTTTTACGGCGCTTTTTTCCTGTGTGTTTTATGATGTGGTTTTCTCAGGGCCATGTTTCCTTCACACAGCCACTCAAACGGAGGCAAAAAATAATGAGTACAACTGCACATCGAGTGGGTAACACGGAGAAAAACCCCAGCACAATTAGGTGAATTAAGTTGGGCTGCGTTCTGTTCAAGCTGAGTCTGATTTCCTCCATTAAGTCGAGCAGGGGAAGCACTTTATAGAGCAGAACCGTCCCAGTGAATATCCCTGGCGTCAAAATAGCTGCCCTGTCGCCTAGCGCACAACTCTATTTAAACAACTCGATTAAGTTGAAATAAGCGCCCCACCCGAGAGGCAGTGAGTTATGGCTTTACACCCCGCTGAAAAAAAGAAAACCCCTAAACGCCACTCTGCTTTATGTTGGACATTTCAAGAGCTTTAAGGTTCACGTAATTGTCATAAAAGCAAGAAATAGACTGCTGTTGTGTTTCTAAATTCTGTGTGATAGTCTGTTTTTCGGTTTGCTTGATTTCTTTCTTTGATGCACGACAGTCTTAATCAAGTTCTGAATCCAGTCACTATTATAATTTCTATTAATGTTCAGATTTTTTATTTTATTTGAGTTTTAAATGTTATTTTTCTTTAGTATGTTTTTGAATGTATAAATATTTGTAAATATGTGATATTGTATCCATTTTATTTGAGTTGTTTTAGCACATCAAATAAAAACGAGAAAGATTGTTTCCAGATTGATTGCCAGATTGTTTCTATGCAAGGGTTGCCAGATATGTGCCTACTTTTTCAGCGGCGCTGGTTCCGGAGGTATTTTTTTTCATGCCAGGGATTTTAAAAAGTCTTTAAAGCATTATAAGCCATGAAACAAACAAACCAGCTACATGGAGAATCACAACATTACCAACAAAAAGACAACAAGTCTGCAAACTTAACGGCTTTAGCGAGGGAACGAACTACAATCCCATGAAACATCGCAAATGACAGAATCAAATTAAAAACTAAAACTAAAAGGTAAAGTTGTGCGAAATGATGTTTTAAGTTTATTCCGAACTATGATGTATATTTTAAGTGTTTAGAGTGTAGCGAGATTGTCATTCGCGGTGCTTCATGGGAGTGGGCGGAGCTCAGCGCTCATTGCTGCACTCTGATTGGTGGATGTCTGTTCAGCATTATGGGTAATGTAGTTTTTCACCAGGGATTCCACTGTTAAACACGATTAAGTTGAAATAATGTGAACTAACGGCTTCATCTAAAGCATCGATTAACAACATCAGAGCTCACAGTAGGTGGATTATAAGTTAGTGTTAAAAATCAATTTCCCTGTGGAGAAAATCAATGGGATTTTGACTCGAGCCACTCCTTAAATGCAAGTCTGATCACTTAGAAATGTAATAGCACACATGTCCATAGTACAAATTGTATTTGACAAAATGTGTCCCAAATTCAGTCTTTCCCCCACCAAACCCCTAACCTCAAGTATGGGAAATAGTTATAGAGATGCTTGACTTAGCAAACTCCACTAATAATTAATATGAAGTGGCTGCTCTGTGTGTGTGTGTGTGTGTGTGTGTGTGTGTGTGTGTGTGTGTGGGAGAGACAGACCGTCTGTTGACACTGGGCGTCTCCACGGAAAAACAGATCGTCTTGCTGACGCTTCGTCAGACCATCAGCACCCCCCACACCCCCCCCCTCCATCCGCTGCAATTGAATGCAGCTGTGTGTGTCTGCACTGATATCTGTGCGCTCTCACTGTTTAGGAATCACGTCTGTATGATAAAGAGACACTTAAAGACTGCAGTACACACTACATCACACACTCATTGTGTTGTGGAGTGGGTGGATTTTATTTGGCACCAGACGCTTTAAATTCCCCAGTCAGCACAACAAATGAACAGCGGCTTCTCTGAATCAGACTGATATTGATATATATATTACATTTACATTTACATTTAGTCATTTAGCAGACGCTTTTATCCAAAGCGACTTACAAATGAGGACAATGGAAGCAATCAAAAACAACAAAAGAGCAATGATATATAAGTGCTATAACAAGTCTCAGTTAGCCTAAACGCAGTATACATAGCAAGGGCTTTTAAATAATATAATAAATAAAAAGAAAAACAGATAGAATAGAAAAAGAATAGAGCAAGCTAGTGTTAGAGGTCTTTTTTTATAATTGTATAATAAATGAAACGAAAATAGATAGAATACAAAAAGATTAAAAAGGTAGTTAAATTTTTTTTTTTTTAAATAGAATTAGAATAGTGAGGGAAAAAGTTAGAGGGTCAAATAAAGATGGAAGAGATGTGTTTTAAGCCGATTCTTGAAGATGGCTAAGGACTGGCTGCTCGGATTGAGCTGAGCAGGTCATTCCACCAGGAGGGAACATTTAATTTAAAAGTCCGTAAAAGTGACTTTGTGCTTCTTTGGGATGGCACAATCAAGCCATGTTCACTTGCAGAACGCAAGCTTCTAGAGGCATATAAGCCTGAAGTAATGAATTTAGGTAAAGGGGTGCAGAGCCAGTGGTGGTTTTGTATGCAAACATCAATGCCTTGAATTTTATGCGAGCAGCTATCGGTAGCCAGTGCAAATTGATAAATAGAGGTGTGACGTGTATTCTTTTCGGCTCATTAAAAATTAATCTTGCTGCCACGTTCTGGATTAATTGTAAAGGTTTGATAGAACTGGCTGGAAGACCTGCCAAGAGAGCGTTGCAATAGTCCAGTCTGGACAGAACAAGAGCTTGAACAAGGAGTTGTGCAGCATGTTCTGAAAGAAAGGGCCTGATCTTCTTAATGTTGAATAAAGCAAATCTGCAGGAATGGACAGTTTTAGCAATGTGGTCTGAGAAAGTTAGCTGATCATCAATCATAACTCCAAGGTTTCTGGCTGTTTTTGAAGGAGTTATGGTTGATGTGCCTAACTTGATGGTGAAATTGTGATGAAACGATGGGTTTTTGCTGGAACCACAAGCAGTTCTGTCTTGGCAAGGTTGAGTTGAAGGTGATGGTCCTTCATCCAGCAAGAAATGTCTGTTAGACAAGCTGAGATGCGAGCAGCTACCGATGGATCATCAGGATGGAATGAGAGGTAGAGTTGAGTGTCATCAGCATAGCAATGGTATGAAAAGGCCATGTTTCTGAATGACAGAACCTAATGATGCCATGTAGACAGAGAAGAGAAAGTGGTCCAAGAACTGAGCCCCGAGGCACCCCAGTAGTTAGATGTTGCGACTTGGACACCTCACCTCTCCAAGATACTTTGAAGGACCTATCTGATAGGTAAGACTCAAACCACTGGAGTGCGGTTCCTGAGATGCCCTTTGTCAGTAGGGTTGACAGGAGGATCTGGTGATTAACCGTGTCAAAAGCAGCAGATAGATCAAGCAAATATATATCAAGCATATATATATATATATCCTTTTTTTCAGTACAATCATCAATGTAATGGGACTGACACTCAAATGAAAATAAAACTTCACAAAAAAACAAAACATTACAAACATCTGTTTAGAGATTTATCCTCCTCTAAATGTCATATAAAACTGCAAACCATGATTCAGGCAGTCTAAGTGGATATTTCTATCTGAATAAATGGACTACATTGTATGCCAGTAATCAAAACATTAAACTTTTTTTGCATTCTAGTTTCTATCAGTCCAAACTGATCACTACAGACTTGCACCTGACACTGAACGAATCCATATTTCATTTTTATCAGAGAGAGAGAAAGCTATTGAGTCAGATATGATTATCTATTGTTATAGCTATTGGTTTCAAACCATCAGCACAGTCATGACACCCAAAGAAACCCACACACACTCTTCATGCACACACAAAACAAATACCCACACACACACAAATGGTTATTTTTACTGACACCCTGAAAATACGTGCAATGAGCCACAAACTGAGAGAAATAACGTGAAATTGAATAATTTCACCACATCTTCTTAATTATAAAAATAACACAGCCAATTTATTAACATCTAAAGCCACTCTTTATAATGTCTTTTCAATGTCATAATATTATCTAATGTCAGTAAGTGGCTTTTCTCAGCAAATATTGATATGCAAATAAATTGTGCTTTAATTTTGATTATCATGTCATGTAATTAATTCAATTTAATTACAAATTACTATGGTGGGAACTTGGTTGAAATTTGGCTTATTTGAGAAAAAAAAATGTAAAAAATATATAAATGTTTATGTTTATAACATTTTAATATAAATTATATATATACAAATTTTATATATATATATAATTTTTTTTACAATTTTTATTTACATTTTCAATCGCACTTTTATTGGAATTTCTTCCAAAAATTATGTTGCAAAACACCACATCAATAAAATAAAGATGCAAACTGATAAGCACCAATAACACTATTAACAACACATAAATACATAACTGGCTGTAATACATCCAAGTGAAAACTTCCATTTTTCTGGAAGCCCTGAGGCCCAACTCTGATTTCATAATTTGTTTTAATAATGATAATAATAATGCTGCTACTACTAATAATAATGATAATAATAATAATTGCACATATATATATATATATATATATATATATATATATATGTATATATATATATATATATATATATATATATATATATATATATATATATATATATATATATATATATATATTAATAATAAGGTCTTACAGTCATAATAGTCATGAGTTTCATGTATTTATACAAATGATTATTTCTATTATTTCTATATTTAATTTTGATGCAGTATGACTTAGACATGACTGGACGAGATTCTCCCCGATATGCCTGGCTGATATAGATGGCAGACGTCTGAGAAAGAGACGACAGATGATGCATTTCCAGTGTTAGAACCAGTGTGACCCACAAGAGCCCAAATTTATCCACACAACACTCAGCGCGGCTCCCAAACATGTATAAGCGTCCCTTTTTTAGCCCGTGGCTCCCATCAGAGGTCTGAGTCGGGTCCAAACGCGTGCCCCTGACATCAGCGCGGGATCCCGCCCTCTACAGCAGGACACAAATAAGGGCAGACTGACAGAGCTGTGTGTGTTGGCAGAGTGCTGGGCGTTTGTGGTGATGGCTGAGGTTTAGCGTAATCAAGGCCTGCGCGTTAGACAGAGTCAGAGAGAGAGTGGGTTACACTTCAGCTAACGCTTCGACACCCGAATGACTGTGTGACCCTCATGAGTCGATGCTGAAATTCATACAGTGCCATTTTTACACAAAAAAATGCATAAATTATATCTCTTTCGTATCGGGTTATTATTCATTTTGATTGTGTATTAACTTTAGATTTGCGTTTTTGATGCAATATTACATAGACATGACCTCAAAGAAAAGGACATCAAAATAAGAAAAGCAGTCAAATGTCAAAAGTTGTTTTCCAGCTGATGAATGATAAAAACTTTGACAGCCAATCAGAATCCACTCGTCTTTAACGAGCTCAAGCATTGAAAGCTGCACACAACAAAACCGCACCATGCGCTTATAATAAACAGCATTATATTTGATGGTGTGAATGCTAATATACTGTAGTTATAGTTAGTTCTTGGTCCTTAAAGCTAGCCATTCCAAAGATTACACACATTTTTCTAAACTAAATAAATTATGCACTATTAAAATATATTTGTTAACTACCCTGAAATTTAAAGTCCATAATTGTGATGTTTTTTAACTATAATAACTTTTACTATTACAGCAAACCATAAAAAAGTTGAAATTTTGAAATAAAATACAGTATGAAAAACTTTAACCTATTTATTTTCATTTATTTTAACGCGATGTACTAAAATAACCCAAACTAAATCTGAAATAAAAAATAATTCGAAAAATATGTTTTTTTAGAAAAATAATAAAAATGGCAACAACTAAATGAAACAAAAATGAAAAAGAAAATGTAAAATAAAAAAATTTGAAACTCCAAGAAATAGAAATGAAAACTATATTATTTCACTAATATTAAATTGAAAATTCTAAAAACTAGAAATTACACACAATTAAATCTTAAACTACACTGACATTTAAATAGAAATACCAAATGCAAAATAGTGTTAAATTAATTTTCATTTAATTTAACATGATATACTGAAACAACTCAAATTAAACCGGAATAAAAATTTATAAAAACTGTAATAGGCATATATAATAGGCATATACACAAACACACAACTAAATAACTAAAACTGAGAAAGTAAAATGAAAATCTTTTGAAATATTAATAAGAACTAGCCTATAAAATGGACTACTAAAATAACACCAGCATGAAATGCTTTGGCATTTACGTCTGTGATCGTGTATCAAAGTCGCTGTGGATTTGTTGTGAGTGACCCATGATCACTTCTATTGAAATAAGTCAGTTCAAATGTCTCAGACCCAAATTTAACGTGGTAGAGAATGGCGGAGGCGGGAGTGACTCGTCTCGATAAAGACTGTACTCTATTTCAGACATCAGATGTGACATTTACAGCTCACTCCTCCTCCGTGGGACAGACAGCAGGAGCAGCGGGGGAAAGATGGCATGCGTCAGTGATGGCGATGGAAACGCTGGCCAGTGAAATGCTCAGAGCTGTGAAACAGCGACCACAGCAGCCACACGCAAACACAAACACAGCACTGTTCCCTGTCATTAAAGCATTATCCAGCACAGTCTGTCTGGCCTGCAGGGAATCCCCTCTCTACACGCACATATTACAGTCATGAGCATCTACGTCTCCAAGAAAGAGGAAAATGTTATTGCTCAGAGGTTTTTGAGTCTTTTTTTTCCTCACAATTTTCTCATTTTTCAATTCTGAGAAAAAAGTTAGTATGGTGAGATAAAAAGTTACAAAGTGCCATTTTATTCCGTGATGGAAAAAACAAAACAAAACAAAACAAAACTGAATTTCGAGATATAAACACAGAATTGTGAGATATAAATTCACAATTATGAGAAAAGGTCAGTATTGTAAGATAAAAAGTCAATGTCCTTTTCCCCAAAGTCACAAAGTTGCAATATGTAAAGTGAGATTAAGATATAAAGCCAGAATTGCGATATGTAAAGTCAGATTTGTGAGATATGAAGTCAAAATTGTGAGATATAAATTCATAATTACGATATGTTAAGCCAGAATTGTGAGATATAAATTCATAATTACGATATGTAAAGCAAGATTTGTGAGATATAAATTCATAATTGCGATATGTAAAGTCAGATTTGTGAGATATAAAGTCAGATTTGTGAGACATAAATTCATAATTACGATATGTTAAGCCAGAATTGTGAGATATAAATTCATAATTACGATATGTAAAGTCAGATTTGTGAGATATAAAGTCAGATTTGTGAGACATAAATTCATAATTACGATATGTTAAGCCAGAATTGTGAGATATAAAGTCAGATTTGTGAAATATAAATTCATAATTACGATATGTAAAGTCAGATTTGTGATACATAAAGTCAGAATTATGAGATATAAATTCATAATTACGATATGTTAAGCCAGAATTGTGAGATATAAAGCAAGATTTGTGAGATATAAATTAATAATTGCGATATGTAAAGTCAAATTTATGAGACATAAAGTCAGAATTATGAGATATAAAGTCAGAATTGCAATATGTAAAGTCAGAATCACGATATGTAAAGTCAGATTTGTGAGATATGAAGTCAGATTTGTGAGATATAAAGTCAGAATTCTGTGTTAAGGTGGCAAACTAAAAGAAAATGATGAGACGGAACAACAACAAACTTCTAGAGTTTGTTGTTGTGTGGAGTGCCGATATTCATGCGGCGGTACGCATGCGCAAATCGTCATCATGAAAGCCAAAACCGAAAGTTTGGGATTAATAATTTAGCACTATAAAGTCAATGTAGAAAGCAGCTCAGATCATTAGCTGAACTCCTATCGCTATATCTGACCTTTAAAACTGTGTTGAGATCTCTTCTGAGACTCACTGGGGTAATTTTCTCAGGAGAAACATCTCTTTCAACATCACTTTCTCTCTATTTAATCCTCGTTTCTGTTTATAGGCAACAAGTGAGAGATTTAGAAGGCCTCATTTGTGAATTTTCTTTCCTATGGGAAGCTTCATGCAAAATGTTTTAAAAGTGGGCCACACAGAGAGCATCTCATCACTGTGTTCTGGAACTAAACAGCATCATTCTGTTTTCCTCCCACGAAGCTCTGGAAAGCTCACAGCTACTCAGTGAAGAACAAGGCCTGTGACATTTTCAGCAAATGCATTATTAATCCTGCAGTTCTCCAGGATCAGTTAAAGTCATTTCTCGAATTGTACATTTTCTGAAGATAATATAAAAATTCTGCAAAAAAATGAGTTTATACTTAAAAAAAAGACAAATAATCTGCTAGTGGGGTCAGAAAAAAAAACTTCATTCAGAGGGAAAACAAGTTTGGCAGATTTTTTTTTTTTTTTCACAAAACAACTTAATATCTGATATCATTTTGGTTTTCAAGTTGAAAATCACTATTAAACCATCATACATTTATCATTCCACAAATAATGATGAGTGATTTTACATACATGTACTTACACAAGCTCAGTTTTGTGCATTGTTGCATTCAAGAAGAGCTATATTGGAGCAATTGTCTTTTTGTTTTTTACAGTGTCGTTTTTTTCTCTTCCAGTTCATCTATCATCCCAGAGCAACAGTTTAAAGAGAATGAGTTAAAGGCAATATTTTAATAACAGATTGCCTGAATAATAATAACACATCTGCCTTAATGTAAAGTGAATAACAACATTGCACTATTGAGTACTGTGTAAAGATTCCACTGGCGGCGAGCGTAGTGAGAGTGCAGCTTTATTTTAACAAGGTGAATCCAAACATCCAACCAAACAAAGAAAGACTTGACTTGGCATGAACAGACTTGACTTGGCATGAACAGACTTGACTTGGCATGAACAGACTTGACTTGAGCTGACTTGACTTGAGCAGACTTGACTTGAGCAGACTTGATTTGAGCAGACTTGACTTAAACAGACTTGGCATGAACAGACTTGACTTGAGCTAACTTGACTTGAGCAGACTCGACTTGAGCAGACTTGACTTGGCATGAACAGACTTGACTTGAGCAGACTTGACTTGAGCAGACTTGACTTGAACAGACTTGACTTGGCATGAACAGACTTGACTTGAGCAGACTTGACTTGAACAGACTTGACATGAGCAGACTTGACATGAACAGACTTGACATGAGCAGACTTGACTTGAACAGACTTGACTTGAGCAGACTCGACTTGAGCAGACTTGACTTGAACAGACTTGACTTGGCATGAACAGACTTGACTTGAGCAGACTTGGCATGAGCTGAATTGACTTGAGCAGACTTGACTTGAACAGACTTGACTCGGCATGAACAGACTTGACTTGGCATGAACAGACTTGACTTGAGCAGACTTGACTTGAGCAGACTTGGCATGAACAGACTTGATTTGGCATGAGCAGACTTGACTTGAACAGACTTGACTTGAACAGACTTGACTTGACTTGAACAGACTTGACTTGACTTGAACAGACTTGACTCATACAGACTTGACTTGACTTGAACAGACTTGACTTGAACAGACCTGACTTGAAAAGACTTGACTTGACTTGAACAGACTTGACTTGAGCAGACTTGACTTGAGCAGACTTGACTTGAACAGACTTGACTTGAGCAGACTTGGCATGAACAGACTTGACTTGGCATGAGCAGACTTGACTTGAACAGACTTGACTTGGCATGAGCAGACTTGACTTGAACAGACTTGACTTGAGCAGACTTGACTTGAACAGACTTGACTTGGCATGAGCAGACTTGACTTGAACAGACTTGACTCGGCATGAACAGACTTGACTTGGCATGAGCAGACTTGACTTGAGCAGACTTGACTTGAGCAGACTTGACTTGAACAGACTTGACATGAGCAGACTTGACTTGAACAGACTTGACTTGAACAGACTTGACTTGGCATGAGCAGACTTGACTTGAACAGACTTGACTTGGCATGGCATGAACAGACTTGGTATAAGCAAGAACTCACCAACAGAGGTACAGGGACAATACTTGACAAGAGACAATGGCAACATGAGGGCTTTATATTTATCAAACAAAAAGAGTCACCTGACAAAAACCAACCAATGAGAGACAAGACACACGACTAAGACAACCAATGAGAACATGACACATTGAACAAAGGAACCAATAGCAGGATAACATGAGGGCAAGGAATAACATGACTAGACAAGAACCATGAACAGGAAAAATAAATATTTTTGATAATAATAATAATTATTAATAATTTTCAAATTCCACACCCACATCTCATCATCCAATCAACAGCCTTTGCATAGAACCAATTGCCACCCTACATTGTTTTCTTTTTCGAGTGTAGTTCCCAACACCGAAAAAACATGTGCTTGCATGGTTATGTTTTAAGTTAAGTTTCTTGTTTAAGTTGAGCATCTTTCAGGGCTTGATATGAAAGGTTTGTTCACATCTCTAAACTTAGTAAACCTTCATAATGCATTTCAGTCCGTTTTGACCAATAAAAATGTCTAGAAAATACATAGTTTTTATTAAGGGAAAGAAACTTTGCAAGTGCTTTAAGACCCACAAAATACACCTTAGTTTTATTTAATTTTATTTAATTTAATTTTATTTTATTTTTCATATTTGTAGTTATTTTTTTAAGAGATATAACCATTTAAAATGTTTGGGTCATTTTGACCCGCCTATATATGGAGTACCAGTAGATGTCAAAAATACTTTTTGTAAAATGATCTATGAAGTCAAAAAACTTATATTATATATATTTAGCCTTTCCCCCATATCTCTCACATTGTTCATTGTTCATTGCAGCATGAATAATTTTTTTCATTTGAAAGTGTAAATTTATGCAAATTTTTTATTTATTTTTTTTACTTTTCAGGGTAATATTTATGTTGTTTTGTTACGAATAAATATGTTGCTTTCATAAATTTGGACCGTTTTTGTGCAATCATGAGTTTTAAATTCAAATGAATTTAATTAAATTCATTAATTCCATTTTTATTAATTGCATACAATGAAAACTATTAAAACTAGCTCTTCAGAGCCTCTTCAAGCGATATTTACAGTGTTTGTGAAATGTCATGTTTTTCTTGTGCTTTTTAACGCCGGCTCCCCGAACAAAGATGATTAAGATGCAGCACAGTTTTGTAAATCCAGCCCCATTATTCCACTCGCTCGACTCGGGACGGCCAAGATGTGTTTGGCCCATGGAGGAAGACGCCAGTCAGTGAGTTTTCCAGCACCCCACCAACAACCCCCCCCCCTCCTGCATCACTGGAGAATTGATGCTGACATGTTTTAAACAATGCACAATAAATACACTATTACATTAACCATGAGAGGAGCCAGAGACGAGCAATATGGAGAGAGAGAAAGTGTTGCTGAATGGCTGGCTCTACATGAGAAGCTCCGTCATGGATCGCTTTCCTGCCACACAGAGCAAATCAGTCACATCACGCGGCTATTAATAGCAAGAGTGAACAGCACAAATTAATTACAGACTTTGGGTCTTCCTTCGGCATCAGTGTATGCGTGTAAGACAGTTCCATGCATGGAGGTCAGACGAACACGCTAAACGCTCCAAGAGAAATGCTTCAGACTGTATCTGGGTCGAGTGGAAAGGACTGCAGATTCAGTAGGGATTTGCGTTTCTTGGAAGTGGCTGCAAACCATGAAATTTCAAAATAAGATTTGTTCCTGTACCTTTGGCTTCAAGAAGGGTTTTTCTACAGAAAAAATTAAAAGGGTAGTTCACAGAAAAATGAACATTCTGTCAATAGTTATATTCATCCTTATGCCATTCCAGGCCTGCGCGACTTTTTTAATGTGGAACACGAAAGATGTTCAGCAGAAACTTCATGCAGTGCATTTAAGTGTGCATGCTTTAAATAAGTTTGTACCATAAAATCTAGGTCTTTATTTGCTATAAATCTTTACATTTGTTGTAACTCATGCATCAAAATCACTGATTATATTAATATTTGGTGTCGTTAACATCATTGTTTTGTGTCTATACAAAGAAGGTCATTGGGGCCCAATGTTTGGACCCCATTGACTTTAATTGTTCTGTGTTTCCGAGAAGAAAGTTATACAGGATTGGATTGCTATGAGTAAATGATGAAATAATTATTTTTTGGATTAAATATCACTTTAACATGTGACAACCAGTGTTATTTTTGTACCACTGAGATACTATTATAGTTTTATTTATTTACTAATATAGTTATTGTTTTTATTTTGAATTTGAATGTTTTAGTAATTTTATTATATTGTCATGTCTATTATTATTTTTCTTTTAAATATGTCTATACGTCATGTCTATTATTATTTTTTTAAATATGTCTATATAGTTCTTAATTTTTATTTCAGTCAGTTTCAGCTATTTTTGTACAATAAGTTAAACAAAAAAAATAGAAATGTTTTATATATATATATATATATATATATATATATATATATATATATATATATATATATATATTATTTTTTTTTTTTTTTTTTTTTTTTTGGTAATGTTTATTTTATTTCAAGTAACAAAAACGTTTAACTCATTTAATATAGCCACAGCTTAACCCATCAAATACACTTTTAATGTCACTCTTTTTCCACTAGACTCTTATTTGTTTCTATTAAATACATCTAAAGTGACAACTTCCTCTTTGTAGTGGGCGAGAAGTAATCAGGAGCATCTTGGGCTAATTCAATTAGCACAGACTGGTCTTAATTACAGCCCTTCAAAGAGGCTTCTCATTGTAGTTCGCTAAAACGCATTCAATATCAGTCTATTTCAGCTCGGTCTCCACAACAAACTGAATGCACACATGTGGAAGCATTTTAACTGTACACTTCGGTTCTACGGTGCTGTAATAAAGCAGACAGTCTGTTAAATACGCAACATATTGCATCTTCTCTCAGCTATTTGCGATGCTTTGATGAGCAATATCTAAAGAAGTTAACTTAGCAGTTGTGAAAGAGTGTTTCTAATGGAGTCGGTCAAGTCAGTTAGCTTTAGTGTACAAATTTCTTCAAATTACACTGCCTTTCAAAAGTTTGGGATCAGTAAGATTTTTAATGGGTTTTTTTATGAAGATTCTTATCATTCGTCATATCATGCTGATTTATAGTCAATGTTGGAAATATTTGTGCTGCTTAATACTTTTTTGGAACCTGTGATACATTTTTTTTTTTTCAGGATGAATAAAAAGTTAAAAAAAAAACAGCATTTATTCAAAATAGTAACAACTTACATTGTTAGAAAACAATTCTGTCACTTATCAAAAAAAAACATACACAAATAAAACAATTAACCACAAACTTAAAAAAAAGACTGTATGTGTATATTGTTAGAAAAGATGTGTATTTTGAATAAATGCTGTTCTTTTTAGCTTTTTACACAAAAAAAAACCCAAAAAAAAAATCACAACATCCAAAAAAAAAATAATAATCACAACAACAGTTTCCAACGCTGATAATAAATCAGAATATTATTATGATTTCTGAAGATCATGTGACTCTGAAGACTGGAGTAATGATGCTGAAAATACAGCGATGCATCACAGAAATAAATTACATTTTAAAGTATATTAAAATAGAAAACCAGTGCTTTAAATTGTAATAATATTTCACAATATTACTGTTTTTTTCTGTATTTTTTATCAAATAAATGCGGTCTCGATGAGCAGAAGAATCTTCTTTAAAAAACATAAAAAATCTTACTGATCCAAAACTTTTGAACGGCTGTGTATCTTTCAGTTATTTTGTATATAATGTGTTTCTGGGGGAAAAAAATGAACAGTTCACCGCAAAATTAATATTCACGTCGTTCTAAACCTGCTTTGATTTTCTTTCTACTGTAAAACACAAAAGCAGATATTTTGATATTTTACAACGAAAGTCAATGGGGTCCAATGTTGTCTGTACCTTTAAATCTGTGAATATTTGTAGGTGTCTTGAGATTTGTCCGTCTGAGAATGCATCTGCTTGACTTTCTCATGCCAACCATGAGAAAAACAAACTCATTCACTTTCTCTGCGACTGTTTGATTATTAACGTAGCCATCGTTTCTGTTGGACCTGCGAGGAGAGGAACATGTGACGGAAGGCCCTGGACTGACCCCATAACATCCATCTTCTTTTTCATGCCTTCAAAGAGACGGATGTGTGCCTGGTATGAGTATAAAACACCTACCTTCTACAGAAACCACAGCCATTTACCTCCGAAGAGGAAAAAGGGCTCAGGAATTCGTCTGACCTCCGGGTCAAGATTGCTCTTAAGTGTTTCGTCTGGAAAGAAAGTGGAACGGCGCTGTACCTACACACATACAAAATCCCACCCTCACCGCCAGGTGGATGTATTTCCAGTCACATCCTGAGGAAGAAGCAGGTAAAAGTGGAGAAGAAAGTCATCAGAGTTTCAGATCAAAGCGAGGAGTGTTTGAGAGACGGACCACACAGCACCAGAAATCTCCTGATTCATGCGAGCTGTCTCGAGGGCCATGGCTGCTCCTTCAAGAGTCCAAATGTACTTGCTACTTTACTTTAGAGTCGTAAATATGTCATAGTATCAGTTTGGACAAACAGAGTCCTGTCCCAGAAACAGTTCACCCCAAAATCAACTACGATTTATGATGACCATGCCTGTCAAACTCCAAAAAGAACAAAAAAATAAATGCAATCCAACTTGTGCACAACGTTTCTAAATCCATACAGTAGCAGTGATGATTTAATTTGATTATCGATTGCAAGTTTTCAGAATTCACTTGCACTTTTGAAAACCCAGATTTGCCTCTAGATTGCCTCTAAGTTTTACCAGGTTTGAAGTCAATGTCAAATGCCATTTGTCTCGTCACTTATTATAACTAGTTTTTTTCGTGTGAATGATTCCCTTTAGATCTGAAAACACTGTGAATGAAAAAGACTTGGAAATGGATAGTTCACCCAAACATGAGTCATTATCTACTCACCATCATGTTGTTCCAAACCCGTATGAGTTTCTTTCTTCTGTTAAACACAAAAGAAGATATTCTGAAGGATATTTGCCGGTAGCCATTGACTTCCATAGTATTTCTTTCCATACTATGAAAGTCACTGTTTGGCACCCAACATTCTTTAAAATACCTTCTTCTGTGTTTAACAGGAGAAAGAAACTCATACAGGTCTGGAACAACTTGAGGGTGAGTAAATGATGCCAATTTTCATTTTTGGGTGAACTATCCCGTTAATAGGAACACATATATTCCTTGTTAGTTCATGTTAGCTCAGGTCCATTAAATAATATTAACAGATTCGACTTTAGAAGAGTTTTTCATTGTTAGTTCATGTTAACTAGTGCAGTTATTGCATTTCATTATTGGCATGTGCCATTATTTTTGACCCTATCAGACCCAACTTACGCCCTTATAAACAAATCAAACTCTTCTCCATTGCATGCTTTATGGGCAGGACGAACTGCAACCTTAACTAGACTTCATGCAGATCAAAATACTGGTTATGCAAAGCTATAAAGACCCCTAACCCACGAGTAAGCAAACACTTGGTATCAACACTCATGAACTAACACACAGATAATCTTCATTTCAGTCTGGACTCGGTGCAGACAGACTATGTCCAGACCCTAATACTGTAATCGTCTGGTGTTTTTAGTGTGTTGTGGTGCCCTTCCCAGTCAGCGAGGGAACACTAGCAGGTCATATACACACGCTGCGGGCCAGCAGCACAGTAAAGCCCAAACCACCAGCAGCGTCCGCAACTAAACATAGCACAGCCTCAGCTCAGACGAGCTCGCTCGCTCTCTCTCAGATTAGCTGTGACGCTAAACACACAGCAGTGGGCTGAAAAATTGACCGCCGCGCTGAGTTTGGAGCGCGTTCACACACTCACATGCATTCCTCCACACGAGGGCCCGACTTAATTATCACGGCACGCTGTTTAACGCCACATCAGAGAGACAATGCCGCCTCCTCGGCTGTTTTCACATTTGGCTTTTAAATGATAATATTACTGTTCCTGAGAAAAGTTTAAGCTAGTGAAATAACAGTGTTGGGTATCGCCGTGTGCACCGGTGACGTGACGGGGCAAGTTTTCTGGGAAAGTATGTGCTCGTGTGTGTGATTTTTTTATTTTTATTTTTTCCAACCGGTGTGAATCACACAAAAAAAATACTGTGAAAAAGGAATAACCTGTGATTTTCTCGATTTAAAAAAAGGCACAAAAGTTACTTTGGCATACAGTTGGATATAAAACCCCACAACCCACACTTTATATGTGTGTGTGTGTGTGTGTGTGTGTGTGTGTGTGTGTGTGTGTGTGTGTGTGTGTTGAGGCATTGTCTAATTTCATATGGAGCATGTCTTGTGTGTGTGAGGCGGTAATGTTGACTACTCAGTGATGTCAGAAGCAGCCCTGAACCTCGTGTATATATATATTTTGAACGTTCAAGTGCTTCAGAAGGAGCTCCGCGAGTCCAGACAGCTTCAGACTTGAGTCTCAGCATCTCTTTCACCTGCCGTCGGGACAAACTCAAGCCTGTTTTCAGGACAATAAACCCAAAGATTTTGAGCAGCGGAAGAAATATCCTTATGGATTGTTAAGGAAGCGTTGTGGACTGCCGTCTGGATCACTATAGTGAGTATTTTTCTCTTTTAATGCAGTCTGTTTGTGAAACATTGGTGTTTTGGTTTCTTTTAGTTGGTATAGTTAAAGCATTGTCTGTTTCTCCAAACAGATGTCTTATTTCTAAGATGTTCTCATTCTTAGCTCAATAAAGGTGTAGTTCTCACACTTTATCTGCTTCACATGATAGTTTTTTAATTAATTACTGAATCAAATCCACATAGAAGTCATCACATAAGGAAGCACTAACTTTAGTAATAAAACTCAACCTTTTCACTTTACTGACTGCAGTTTGGTCTCGTTTAAGTATCAACTTAGTCTCAGTTGTTAGAAGAAATAAAAACAGACAATAGTTCATTTACCAACAAGTTATTTTAGGATCACTTCAAGCAGCAATAACACATTTCACTTTGTACACATGCAGTTTGGTCTCAGTTGATTCAGAGAAATAAATACAGACACAAATTTTTGTTAGAAATAACAACAGACTCAAATGAGTCAATAGTTTATTCACCAACAAGTCATTTTTGGATCACAATAAAGGTAGCAATAACTCCTTAATATAATGGCACAGTTAACTTTTTGCACTACAGTTTGTTCTCAATTAAGCATCAGCTTGGTCTCAGTGGATTTTTTGCATTATGAGAAATAAAAACAGACACAAATGAGTCAGTAATTATGCAGTCCGTAGTCATACAGTAAAAATACAGAGCTTTAAAACACACTCTGTGAGCAAAAGGTAGCAAATTGCACTTTTTGCACAGTTTAGTTTCATTTAAGTATAAACTTGGTCTCCGTTGATTTATTTTATAGGAGAAATAAAGACAGACACATGAGTCAGTAGTTTTCATACAGTTGTACAACGTGGATCATTGGCTCTGTGTGGAGTTTAATGAGAAATGTTTGAGGTCATGTTTAAATCTCTGACTTTAGGCAGTATTTACTGCAGATTTAGCTTTATTTACACTTCAGACTCGACTCGTCTGTTATTGTGATCAAGTGTCTTCATTAAAGTATCAGAGCAGCGTCTCTCCGGCTCTGAGCTTTAATTCAGGATAATCTCCAGAATCAAACTCCACTTATATTTATTACATGGGGAAAAAAAATGCTTTAATGTGACAAAATGAGTTTTTAAATGTATTCAAAATCATTTTAGGATCACATCAGGTACAAATAACTTTCACCTTTTCACATTTTGCACCGCAGTTTGGTCTCGTTGATTAGTGTTGGGTCCGAGTCGAGTCCTAGTTGTTAATTTAATTTTGTTATATTTTATATTACACATTACACGGATTCATCTGTAGTCTGAAAAATGTATGCATTCGAAATCTCCAAGTCCCCAACTCTACATTTAAGTATCAACTTTGTCTCCTTTCATTTATTTTGTTTCGAAGAATAAAAACAGACACAGTCAACAGTTGTCATATAGAGTATGTAGCTTTAAAACATGGATCATTTGGTCTTTGTAGAGTTGAATGAGAAAAGTGTGAGAGCATATTCCTAATGAAGTTCAGTGAAAGCTTCTCTCCGGACCGTGCGCCAGTCTACGGCTCGGAAAATATGCTGTTGTTGTGTGTTTGAGATGGGTTGCGATAGAGATGACAGTAAATCCTCACTCTCAGATCAGATTGGATCTTAATGAGTCATAGAGCTCTCGGAGCCTTCATGTGCTGCAGAAATCTTTAAATGGTTTATTGCAACACTGAGGTTCAATGGAGAACACATTTCAGGCCTTTCTACATTAGTTCATTTAGTAAAGTCCTGATTCTTAGATGCATCTCCTCTTGTGCTTCACAGGAGATCTTAAACTTTGTCCAGGTTTACCATGATTTGACATCAAAAGTCAAATTGATACTCTTCCTCTACATCAATATATCTATATCAAATCTATATCAATATATCTATATAAACCAGAACAGAACATTAAGTTTCTTGTAATCAAATCATAAAAATGTCAAATTGAAGTAATTTTAAAATAGCAACAACCAAAATAAAAACATACTAAAAAAGATGAGATTTTTAGTTTACCTGCATGTCATGTGACCTTTAACCAATGTAAAATCTGTCTTCTAGGATTCAGTCACAGACTTTCTGTTTAGACAGAAACTGCAGATATAGCTTTATATACTATTATCATCTGGACTCGTCTGTCATTTGCATTCATATTCAGATCAAGCATCTTCATTAAAGTATCAGAGCAGCGTCTCTCCGGCTCTGAGCTTTAATTCACTATCATCTCAAGAAACAAACTCTGCATGAAAAAAACATGCATTAATGTGACAAAAAGGTTTTTCAGATTGACATTCTGTTCTGTGCGAGTCTGAATCGTAAAGTAAATGGTGTGATATAATACTTTATGACTCCTGGAGAGAACTGAGCGAAGTCCACAGAAAAGCAGCCAAGATGCTTCATGCTGCCGAATGTGATTTTATTCTGGGACCAGAAACGACGGGGGGATATTTTCTGGTTTAACTCATCCCACACCAGCTTGATCGGTCTGAAACTTAAAGGAACAGTTCACTTAAAATAGTTCAGCCATCACATTGTTCCAAACATGTATTCATTCCTTTCATCTGCTGAACACGAAAGAAGATATTTTGAAGAATGTTGGCTGACGGTAGCCATTGACTTCCATAGTATGGAAACAAATACTATAGAAGTCAATGGCTGCCGTCAAGCCATATTCTTCTTTCGTGTTCAGCAGAAGAAAGGTTTGAAACAGGTGGAGGGTGAGTAAATAATGACAGAATTTAAATTTTTGGTGAACTGTCCCTTTAAGACAAGCAGCTATGAGAGCCGTGCATTATATTACAATAATGTGATGCAAAGATGCCAGTTATTAGTTCATAATAAGATACATTCAGACAGAAAATGGGGTGAATTTTGCATTTATGTGGACTTAAACATCTGGAAACATTTTCGTGGGCAGATTCTGTGAAGTCTGAAAATGTAAATGTCAATAGTGTTCTCGTTGCACAGAAAATACTGAATCTGATACAGTCGTGCTAATAAAACGTCCTTGGATTAGTAGAGAGATTAGACGATGAGAGAGAGAGAGAGAGAGAGAGAGAGAGAGAGAGAGAGAGAGAGAGAGACAGGGGAAAAAAGCGGTAAGATTAAAAGTGAACATTTGTTTTGTGTATGCCGCTCGCTGCCAAAAGCCAGTAATTTTGGATGAATCTAAAACAGCTTTCCTGGCGCTGTCCCCACTTCACGCCTCCTGCCAGGAAAGACTTTTTTCACCTGTTTATATGCAGGTAAAGTATACTCTAGTCTACAGAGTGCCCCCGAATGAGGTCTTTTTTTCCAACTCAACACGAAAGCCTTATATAAGTGTGTGAGTGTGTGTGTGTGTGTGTGTGTGTGTGTTTTTTTGTGTGTGTCGGTGGACCACAGGGGCTGAAACAGGTACACAAGACCTGTGTGACTGCATGTAAAGAGCGACTTAACATGCCTGTAAGATGTGAGAGTCTGCGCGCGCATGAGGTGTGTGACGTCACCGGCAGCCAGTGACACACGCGCATCTCAGCTGACAGTAATTGAGTTTTGTAAACTGGACGACTGTTATATTTTGAGCATCAAAGAGAAAAACTGCCTTGAGCTAAATGACGTGAGAAGTTCGTTTGCCAGCGTTAGTAAACACAAACATATTTGTACACAGCGTTTTTTTGACAAAACACATCTGAAGCAAATTAAAACTCCAGTTATTAGTTTGTAAGAAACACCTACATAACATTTAGTAAAGTCTCTTTGCATCCTGCAGTAATCTGATGTATTTCTGAGCGAACGTCTTTTTGAGAAATAAAACAAGTAGGGCAGGACTTGAGCTCATCTGTTGAGAATTGATTGGCTCGTGAAAATGGGCGTGGTCAAAGAGGCGGGGACTGATGACATCAGCGTTTCAGAGGCGGAGCATGTTTTATAAATTATTCTGAAGACAAACTTTTTATATATATTGTGGACTGATGAATCATTCAGATGTATTAAGAAAGTAAACAGAGTGGGTTTTGATTTCATGTTGAGCCGAGAATCAGCCAGTGAGTGATGCTCACCATAACAGACAGTAATTTTGTTATTTTGTAAACAGGTTGAGCTTTAAATTATTCCACAGACCTTGAAAGAGGAAATCTCCTCGCTGCCTCCGGCTAAATGATGTAAGGTGTTCTGTCAAAAATCTGATATGTGTGCAGAAAGCATTCATAAACACATGATGCACTGTGACTGAGACTTTTTTAAAACCATGTTAAGCAAACAAACATAATTTGTATTTTCTTATAAATGCGTGAAGTCAACATTAAAGTTCAATCCCTCTTTTTTTCCAACCACTCATACAGAGACAATTTTCATCATCCTATCTCCATTACCCTCTTGGGTAAAACCTGCTCTGCATTTCTTCTTGTATCCTAATTCATTGAGAAATGTGTTTATTGTATACAAAAATATTTGAATCACAATCCAGCCTTCCAGAGAGCCGCATGATAATAAAGTGCTGCAGAGATGACTTATATTTAGGTGAAAACTTGAAAACGAGTTGCACTCTAGCACTTCCAGATCCCTCAGTTTTTTTGTTTTTTTTGGAACGGATTTAAATTCCTGAAATAAGCTCAAAATATTTTCACTTTTCATTCTACAACATAAATTTCATCAGTAATACCCCGCCGCATATTTTCAAGCTTTTTGTTGGTCTTGAAAAAGGTGGTTGCTATCAAGTGACTAAACGAGACTATTGACCCATCTTATAAAAATATGCCAGATGAACGTTTTTCTAGCATTTAAATTTAGTTATAAAAACGTGATTTCTGAGTGTTCTCTGAACATTTAAAACATCCAGTTTCTTGGTTATTACGCATGTTACGCGAACATTCCATTCTGTTCAAACATTATTGAAATGTTACTTTTAAATGTTCTCTGAACATTCCGAAACTAGTTACATTTAAAAAAAAAATGTTACATGAGCTAAAATGTTTCAGAAAAGCGTTCCTGTTTTTTATGCTAATGTATTGAGAACATTACTAAAGACCAGATAACTTTGAACAAACGTTTTATTAACATTACTGGAAGAACACAGCCTCGTTGTGTTTATAATCACACTCTTGCAAACCATTCCAACTCAGACTTTCAAGGAAAATGTTTATGAATTAAGACTAAAAGAGTTAATGGTGGTGATGTTGAAGTCATGTGACCTAGTCCTACATTTAGCTGTTGGCCTACAAAACTATGTGCATCATTGCAGCGCTCTTTGTGTTGAGCGAACTAATGGTTCATCAGCTTGATTCAGTTAATGAGATGATGAGGAATCAGAGCAGCTACAGGATAAGAGAGAGACAGAGACGAGATGAGTAACATGCCAAACACATCAGCTGGGAGGAATTCCTTGAATTCTCTGCGTGAGTCTGTGGGCGGGACAAACACTAATGTAAAAGACAGCTGTGAAAATCAATTAATCTGCAGAGAAGCTGTAATGAGTCACCCTTCTGGGAAAGAGGACGTCCGATGAGTGCAGATGGACATTTGAATTAATGCCTAAAATCAGCAGCGTCCACAGACGAAAATAGCACGCCAGTTAACTTAGAGTCATATTAATAAATACAGTTAATCATTTTAAACTAACAATCATTTGCAATCACCATAAACTCAAATAATAAACGTCTTAAGACTTCAAAAATTCAAATGACAAAAACAAACGAAAGAACGTTCACAGTTTGTGGTAGACGTGGGAGAACTAATGGCATTTGGTGTCAAATTTTTGATGTAATGCGTCTTGATATGCAACGTGTGAAAAATCACACATGAATCAGTGTTATTTGACTTTTTAAAAAAAATTTTTTTATTAAATTCTATTAAAATATATTTATATAACTTTAATTTCACTTAAAGTTTTAATAAAAATTTTTAATAATTTTGTTGTGTTTTTGTCATTTCTAGTTTTGTTTGCATATGCCTATATAGTATTTATTCATTTTTATTTATTGGTTTTAGATTATTTTAGTTTTTTAGTACTTCAAAAATGAGAAATGAGAAAATAAAATATTTGTTTATTTATTTTAGAGTTTTTATATCACATTATATTATATTTATATTTAAAACATTATTTTTTTATTATTTTATTATTAACAATAATAATAATGTCATTTGAGATTATTAGTTTAAGATTATTTTAGTTTTTTAGTATTTCAAATTAAATTAAATAAAAACGAGAAATGAGAAAATAAAATATTTATTTATTTTAGAGTTTTTTTATTCAGTTTATTTGATTTTTATTTTTAACATGTTGTTTCATTTATTTATTTTTTATGGTTTTAGTTTTAACAATAATAATGGCATTTGAGATTATTAGTTTAAGATTATTTTAGTTTTTTTAGTACTTCAAATTAAATTCAATAAAAATGAGAAATGAGAAAATAAAATATTTATTTATTTTAGAGTTTTTTTATTCAGTTTATTTGATTTTTATTTTTAACATATTGTTTCATTTATTTATTTTCTATGGTTTTAGTTTTCACAATAATAATGTCATTTGAGATTATTAGTTTAAGATTATTTTAGTTTTTTAGTATTTCAAATTAAATTAAATAAAAACGAGAAATGAGAAAATAAAATATTTATTTATTTTATAGTTTTTTAATTCAGTTTATTTGATTTTTATTTTTAACATATTGTTTCATTTATTTATTTTCTATGGTTTTAGTTTTCACAATAATAATGTCATTTGAGATTATTAGTTTTAGATTATTTTAGTTTTTTAGTACTTCAAATTAAATTAAATAAAAATGAGAAATGAGAAAATAAATTTTTTTTTTTTTTTTTTTTAATTCAGTTTATTTGATTTTGATTTTTAACATATTATTTTATTTTAAGTTTTTTTATGGTTTTAGTTTTAACAATAATAATAGCATTTGAGAGTGTTAGAGGAAGTCCATATTTATCGATCTATGAGTTTTTATTAAATGTATGGAAAATATACCAATCCTGCAGCAGAACTCAATTCAGCTGGATTATTGCTGCTTCTTAATGAGTTTATCATATTAGACGTAATTAAACTAGGAAGAAAGACTGACAGCAGGCAGTTGACGATAGCCAAAAAAGGTACGTCGCCATTGACATCCATACAGTCCAAAAGTTTGGATACCAACATTCTTCAAAATATCATCTTTTGTGTTCAGCCGAAATAAGAAGCTCATACAGGTTTGAAACAAATTGAGGGTGAGTTATTATTTTTGGGTGAACTATCCCTTTAAGTGTAGTGGTCTTCCTCAGCTAACCTGTAAACGTGAGAACTCTGAATGGAAAATTCAGTGAAGAAGTCAAGATGTCACAAATATAAAGGAAAGTTTCATGCAAAAAAAAAAAAA